>NW_025335855.1:240433-418353 GCF_004798865.1 Varanus komodoensis
GCCCTGGCCCGGCCGGCCCCCGCGCGCGGACGGACTCGCGGGGCGCCTCCCGGGGGCCGCGCGGAGCCGCTCGGGGCCCTGCGCCCCCCGCGGCCGAGGCGCCCTGGAAGTCTCCGGGGTGCGCAGCCCTGGGTCGGGCGCGGCGCGGCGCAGCGTCAGGCAGGCGCCTGGACGTCTGCGCTGAAGTTCCTGTTGGGAATCGTAATGAACGGCGACTCCACCTGCAGCCGCGCTCCTGCGATGGGGGCCCTGTGGCTGCACCCTTTGATTCAAAGGTGGAACCTGCATATCACCAGCAGAAGAGAGGAGTGAAAAATGCCTTGGCCTTAAACTTTAATTGTAGATATCCCCCCCCCCCCCCGTCCCCGTCCCCGTCCCGGTCCCGGTCCAGCTTCAAACCTGCTCAGCGGCGGAGTGCAGTTTATATGGCAATGTTTTCCTATTTCAGAATTTTGTGCTGCGAATGAAATGCGCGCACAAATACAACGCAGAAAATGCTCGTTCAGTGTGTATTTTGGGGGGAAAGAGCACAAAATGCATCCTATTAAAAGCACTTACACGTAGTTTGAAATAAGTCTGTAGAATATTTGGAAAGTTGCATTACAATGCATTTGTTATGGAAAGGTGCACAAATACATAAGGATTTTTGTTCAGGCATTTTGGGGCAAAAGATACAGAAATGAGACCAAAGAAATAGGTTGAAAAAGGGAAAATGCAGAATGCAACTCGATGAATTGTCTCTATATTCTGCTATACCCCAGTCCTGGGGGGAAAGTATGAGAGATTCTGAAATCCAAGCTGTTCACGTCTGTCTCCAGAGCTGAGTGATCTAAACACATACACATGTTGAATGGTCCATCTCATATAACTGAGTTTCACTAGAGAAGAGACGGGAAAGGTACCAGAAAAGCTGACTTAAAATTAAATGAATGCCAAACCCAGGCTGGTACTACTGCAAATCCAGTTTCCTTCGCTTCATAAGGAATTGTTTGTTGACATCTTGTCAGCATGTGTGAATACACCCAAGCTCCTTAACTCGCACAACTGATTGGGGTGACACCCGTAGCCCAAACTTCTGCATTCTCATATAACATGAAAATACAAGGCCTTTGTTTCTAAAGCTGCACTCTTGTGCTCCCGAGAGTAAGCCCCATGATGCACAGTTAAGTTTTACTTTCAAGTAAGGAGGGCAGCTGGTCAAAGCATGTTGCACATCTGTGCAATTAGGCATAAGAAAGGCCCAGGTTGCGTTGCGAGACATGAATGTGCCGACCGGTCCTACCCTTGCCAGTCTACTTAGAAGTGACTCCCCTGAGCTGGGCGCATTCTCAGACCTATTTTGGCATACAGCCCATCAACCTCAGCCAAGTTTGCCTCCCACCAAACACCTCCAAGAGCAGGCTGCCCGGTGTGAGGACCCGGTAAGCATGAGCGGAAGCTGGCCGCACGCACATATAAATGAGGGCCAGATCCATGCGCCAGCGTATCCCTCCCACTGCCCTATTTTCCAGTGTTGTGAAGCAGCTTCATGCCACTTCAGAGACCTCTGAGTGAGAGACGGTGTGCAATTCTGGAGAGAAATCTCTGGAACATTCTAGCAGCTTCTGTGTTGCTAATGCATGCTTATGTTCCAAGCACTTTCCCTCCATGTGAGAAAGCAGGCTTGGCAGTCCCAGTATCCTGATTGCCTGATGGCGGTAGAGCATGGGGTTTTTCTGAGCATAAAATGCCTGAGCCCTGAGTGTGTTTAGAACGAAGCCGATCAGCCCAGCCCAATTCGCATCTGCTCAGAAGGAAGTCTTTGGACGCGTGGGGGCCTCTGATCGCCTCCCCGGCTGGCAGTTCTTGGAACAGAGACCGCAGCGGCACGTGACCAGCAGTGACTCTCCCGGCCCAATGGGACAGTAAAGGCAAGACTCGCTGGCACCGCTGCCACGCAGCGCTCTGTCTTCTGTGAGTCGTGTGAATGCAGCATCTGGCTTGTGTTGCCCCGGAACGCTAATACAGCCCAGGACGCAGGTGCTTGCTTCCTTCCTTCCTTCGGGCGCCCTGTGCCATGCTCAGCCAGGCGGGAACGCAAGGTGGCTGCACCGGGTCCGACCAAGGCCGCCTAGTCCAGCGTTCGGCAGCCCTGGCCGCAAGGGTGGACGGCCGGATTGCCCAGGTGGGATGTGGCCCCCGTGCTTCCACCCGCCCCACAGAGAGGTCGTGCCCTGCAGACTGCCGGCCTTGGTCTCCTCCGGGCACGTCCATCCTCTGCCACGGGGCAAGGAGTGGGCCCCGCACATGGGGCGCTGCTGTGCTGGAGGGAGGGAGGGAGGGAGCACCGCCGGAGCGGAGCAGCGAGGGGAGAGGCAGGCCTCCTCTGGCTGGCCACCTCTGGCCGCCGCACTCTGGCCCAGCAGCCTCGCACAGCGCAGAGGCCGGGGTGCTCGCCACGCCCTTCCAGCCACACTCCAAGTGGGCCACGCGTGCCTCCTGCCCGGTCGCCCCGCTGCACACGGGCACAGCCCCACACCGAAACGTTTCACGTTTGCGGCAGAAGCTGCCGCAGGAGCTGGCCGACTGGCCAGCCCGCCACGTGGCAAGCGCCTCTCCCCAGGCGGCTCGTGCTGTAGCCTCCTGCCAAAGCTGAGGCCCACACTGGGGTGGGGACCCATGCTCGGCACAGAGCAGGCTGACCCACGGAGGGGCTCCGGAGGAGGTCTCGCCTCACCCAGGGATGTTCAGAAGCCTGGAGCTGGCCCTGCACCCACAGGCTGGGGGCTCAGCCACGTCTTCACGGAGAGGCGGGCGGCCATCGCAGGCAGTGCCTTCTCCAGGCCTGGCTGTCGTGCCGCGGCTTGCCAGCCTCCTGCTCCAAGGCTGGCGGGAATCAGCGGTGTTTCCATGGATGCTGGGAAAGGAGGCTCCTGCCAGTGTTGCTCCGGGGTTGCCGCTTTCTCGGCGTTTCCACTGGGCAGGCGGAGGGTCTCAAGAGTTCTGTGCCGACGCGAAGTCCACGTGGCAGCCTCCCTCAGTGGCGCCAGCAGGCTTTCCGGCTGCAACGCGAGAGGCTCTTGTCCACCCCGCCTGTGGCTCTCCTGCAGCCCCATCGCGCGGGAGATGCTGCCAAGGACCAGCCAGCGGTAGCACCGCCTGCCGAGCGGGGACGAGGGAGCGCAGGCTCTGCACTCCATTCCTGGCTCCCCCTCCTCAAGGTGGCAAGCAGGACATCGAAGGAAGGGAGCCAGCCGGGAGCCCACGTCAGCATCACCCGCTGCAGCGCTGGAGGGGAAAAACAGCGTTGGCTCTACAGGCCGAGCTCAGTTTCTTTTTGGAAAACAAAAACAGGCCGCTTTTGGCTCCTCCGCTGGAAAGCTATTAGCAGGAAAGCAAGTGACAGCAGTTCAAGGTTGGAGAACTCCAGACAAGCCCCCCAGGGCTCGCAGCAACAGGCGCCTCATAGACCTTAACTGTTAATTTACTGGACACACACACCACCCAGCCCCACAGCCCTCTAGATTGCGGCCGAGTGGAACCCATTAGCATTTCAAAATACTTGCAGGAATCGGAGGGGAAATGGTATTTGTGGAGGCCCATTACTCAGTGTACTTTCATGTATGCCAGAGTTTGTTGGCATGGCGTGAAGTTTGATAGGGAACATCTGGGCAGCTGCTGCAGCATGGAGATTGGCTCCGCAGTGAACAAAAAGAGCTTTTGCGACTGTGAGATGGGAAAATGCGTCTGCAGAGAAAAAGAATCTTGTGGAGGAAGCCCGATGCCATGCCTACGCGTTTCATAGGAACGCCAGGAGTCTGTAGCTTGCATTGAACTACAGAAATGGCCTTGTTGCTCTGCATTTTTGTTTAGTTCTATAGCTTTCCACAGCCAGAGGAAGTATGCTAAAAAAGCAAAAAGTGGTACATATTTTGTTAAAAGCAGCCTCTCTCCGCCAATTTTTACAAAGCCGGGACTTATAGGATTTGTAAAATGCAAAGCAAGGCATATCCATTTAACATTTAACACTGTTTAAGGCAATTCCAAGGACAAGTATTTATAACCGGCTCGATGTATGTGTGCATGCTAGACAGTTATTCACCTATATTCTGGGCCTGTCAATGTTGCAAGCAGCAGCGCTGGGTTCCCCTGTCCCTGGGATCCGTTATGGAGCTTCCCCCTCTTTCCTGTCTACATGCAGGGACTTACATAGTCGGGAAGCAGAATTCCCAGTTCGGCTGCAAAAGAGCGCCCTTGTCTAGAGAAGGGCCTGGATGAGGGTCTGGTTAGCAGGGCTTGTTCTTCTCCAAGCCGGCTCCAGAAAATTGCTCCAGAACCGGACGATGAGTGCACAGATAACGTGGAAAATGTTCCTTAATTAGCTGAGTGGTAGCCTAGTTAATCTGTTACAGCCAAAACAACCATCCTGTAACATCTTCGAAACCAGCCCATTTATTCTGGCGCGCACTTTTATAGCCTCGTTCACTTCTTCAGGCGCGCCACCTGATGAGCCGGGCAGCGTCCAAGAAGGCTGATGCCAGAATAAATGGGTGAGTTCTGAAGGTGCCATCAGTTTCATAAGCACAATTTATAGCTTGGCCTCTTTTCAGCCGATCGCCGTGGGGTGCCATCGGAGGCAGGTCGCCCTCGGCCCTGGGCCCGCTCAGGTGGATCCTCACGCCACCCGTGCAATGTCTGCGTCCTTCTTGTGGAAATACGGAGCTCTCCTGCAGGAGGCATTTAGCGTATGTCCGTGATTCCTTACTCACACTAGTTTGTGGGGTCTTCTGACAGCATTGTGGTCTTACAGGTTTGCTTCTGGTTTTTAAGAGCACTCGCCCAGGGGGGCGGTGAGAGCAGGAGAGCTGAGGTGCTCTTTCTGGATTTTCAAAACTACTCATGCAATGCACCATTGCACTGTCACTTAGAGGATATGTAAGAGAAGAGCAGGGCAAGAAATGCTCTTTGCATAGACGTTGGGTGCCAGTTCTGCGACAATACAAAGAACAACAATTAAGAGTTCATAATGTATTGTTTTTTATTTTATATGGGCAGATTGCTAGGGTGTTGGTCTCATTTTCTTACAAAAATATACTGAAATCCTAAATATTGACCACGGGAAGGGGCAGTTCCTACAACCCAGCGCACAAAATCTCTTCCTCCAACGAGGCTTATGGGGTCTGAAGTCAGAACGGGGCAACGGAGAAACAATACAGAGGTCCTGGAGTGCTGAGCGAACCTTGGTCTGGGCACGTTAGTATTTACTCAGTGTGAGGGCACAGACAGGAAAGCAACCCAGAAGTGAGTTCAGTGGGGGCTGCGGATCGTGTACGTCGGCGAAGAGAACGTGGAAAGGAGGCAGGGAGGAGTGAACGGAAAGCTCTGTGGATGCTTGGAGCATTTGGGGGAAGGCTCGGGGGGCAGGAGCTCCCGCTGGTGTGGGGTCAGGGGGGCACCTCAGCTTCTTGTTGCAAGTGCCAGATGGAACAGCCAGGGAGGTGCCAGCCTTCCCCCCGCCCCCTCTGGAGCCCCTTCCTTCTTGTTACAGCAGGTAAAGAGCAGGTCTGGAAGCAGGCGCTCGCGCAGCGGGGGAACCCACCACGGGCAGGAGCTGCTGAGTGGCTTTTTGGGCCCCCAGCTGCTGTGAGGGAAGGGAGCAGGAGGCCCGTACCTGCCTTCCGGCCAGATGACCTGCTCAATCGGCCCACAGACTTTGTCCGTCCTCGCAAGAATGCTGCTTCTGAGTAAATCAGCAGATGCGATCCCTTATTTCCAGATTGTGGATTATATCTGTTTTACCAAATTGTCTAAGTTTCTCCAAATCACATGCATCAAAGCACTTGATCGCTCCTGCATTTGGGCTTCTCCATACAATGCATTTAATGGGCTTTCGAGATCGCTCGCTCACAGAAATGGGTGGGGACCCCTGAAGCCTTTTTCATCCTCCAGGGCCTCACTCACATTTTCTACCCATGACTTGGGTGTTGGGAGGAGTTGTTTTCGTTAAGGATGTTCTAGAGTGATGAAAGTTGGGTATTAAATTTCAAACTGGAACAAAAGCCTCATGCTAAGTCACAAGTCTGCTATAGTGCAGCTATACCACAGCGCCACCTTGTGGTAGCTTCATGGAAATACAGAAAGAAAGAGAAAGAGAACTTCTGGAGTAACCCCTGAGTAAAGCACACATTTTTCCTCCTGCCATGGAAATGTAAGAAGGAACCGCAGTGGGTCAAACACTCCTATCAAGAAGCCCTTCCTGGTACAAGCAGGTGTATCAACAAACTTGCTTGCAGAACAGAATGGCTGCATGTTTTAAAATCACATCTCACACAGCAAGCAAGCCGCACTCTCAGTCGGACCGCAGATCGCGGGCCCCTGTTGCACAAATAACAGCGCTGCTTTTGTGACGTTGTGCTTGGGGCAGGGATGGTTTTGGCCATGAGGAACTCTGATCGCAGCAAGTGACGCGCCTTCCCAGTCGCAGAGAAGGCCACCTGCTTTCCCGCTCCTGGAACTGATCCAAGTAACGTGGCATTTGGCGGATTGTTGCTCTCTTCTTCTGCAGCATGAGCGCAGCAAGGGCGGCCATGCTGACGGCCAGAGGAGGCCGTCCTGGCCTCGGCCCAGCAGGAGGACACGCAGCCGGCTGGTGGCCGCTGCCTGTCCCCAGAAGCCACCGCTGGCAAAGGGACGGCTGCTCCCGAAAGCTGCCCCCCCCCCGGGAACGCTGCCGCAGCCACCGGTTCCTCTGTAGCAACGGGATCAAATGGGGGATAATCGCTTTACAGCCACTGGCCAGATTAGCTGGGGCCGCTGGGGGCCAAGAACTCCCCCAGCCAAGAAAAGCTTCGGTCAGTGCTGCCGTCTCCGGCCAGCTGTTTGGGGGCATTGACAAAAGAAATGGACGGAGATGCCCATTTCTTAGCTCCACCCCGTATAATATTTTATGCAAGCGAGGCTTGTTTAGTTATTTATTCTTTTAAAACGTTTGGATCTCACCCAATTCCAGGGGTCCCAGGATGGCTTAGGCTTAGTGGGTAGCAAAGTCGTTACATGTCCTTGATAGCTGAACGCCAGGATACAATATTTTATCTTAAGCCTAGATTTATCAAGCAAAGAGGATGATGTAAGCCACTTTGATTTCTTTAAAAGGAAAAAGGGGGGAATGTGATTCATTAATTAAAAGGGGAGTGTCTGTCCTCCATTTGGGACAAAACTCCAAGTTTTGCTGTAAACCAGAACCAGCACCAACAAATGATGGCGCACCCTCAGGTAGATGCTCCTCCATTCAGCCTGAGGCCTTTTGGTTTTAGCACTGACTGACTCTTCATTACTGCCATTTTTCATTCATTTAACATATTTAAAATTTAATTTCATAAACACAACAGTATTTAACATTTAACTTAAATTAGCAAAACAATATTTCAAAGCCTGCATGGTAGAGTGATCACAGTTTTGGATCGAGAGCCTGTGATTCTGCCCAACCCTTCTGCACACGCACTCAGACTACGACTTTCATAGAAACACAGAAGCGGAGCGAGCCAGAAGGGGCCTCCCGGGCCATCTAGTCTGACCTCCGGCACCAGCCGGCTCCGCTCACGACACGCCCACGTCACGCGCGGTTCTTTTACCTCCTCCTCACTCCGAGCACTTTCAAGATCATCTACTGGCCTTCTCATGCCCGTTCCTTTGTGCACACCAGGTGCACGGCTATCTCGGAACATCCCTTCTCCTCAGCATCGCCTCATCCCTTTCACCACCTCCTCCAAATCACCCCACGGTCCTCCAGCACTGGCCAGAGCGCCTGCCCTGTCCGCCCATTTCCTGCCTCCGGCTCTCCCTGCTTTGGCTGCGCCACCTCCGCTTTTAAAACTCTTCCCCATTGCCTGCTTTCCTTAGCTTGGTCTGTTGCTTAATCTCTACCTGACCGAAGGGCAAAGATCCAGGAGACACTTTTCGTGCGTACAAGCGAGTGCAGACCTCTGGACTCCTGCACTGATCAGTGCAGAAGCCGCCTCCTTGTCCTCAGGCCCCGGGGGCCGTTTTCGAACCCCAAAGGCTCCGGGATGACCGACGATGCCCGGACACATGCACAGGCCCAGAGAAGCGGCACGCGGGGGGTCGCGCCTGCTCCTCCGACCTGCGTCTCTCTCTCCTTCCCCCCAGTTCCCGTGATCAGAGCAACAGGCACATCCAGATTCTGCCGCACAGTCTAAAGC
Organism: Varanus komodoensis; assembly: GCF_004798865.1. Classification (NCBI taxonomy): domain Eukaryota; kingdom Metazoa; phylum Chordata; class Lepidosauria; order Squamata; family Varanidae; genus Varanus; species Varanus komodoensis. The sequence goes on from NW_025335855.1 coordinate 248,632, forward strand.
ACCTCACAGAGTCCTGTGCACATTCAGTTCTGGGCAAACTCACACAGGGCGGCAACGGCAAGCAGGTGTGTTTGTGTGTGCGTGCGCTGCACACCGGCACCTCTGCTGCTCCCCCTTTTTGTCTCCCGCTGCTCTGCTCGTTAGGGCAGGAGCGAGAAGCGTACGGCCCCCTTGGCCCTCCCGCGTGGCCCTTCCTGTGTTTCCTGCCACCACTGAGTTCACCTCGGTGGGGGCAAAAGTCACCCTGACGCAGCGGGGGAACCGAGCACGCGGGAAGCACGCGAGGAACTGCTCCCCTGGAAATGCACCTACGTGTGGCAGGGAGGGACCTGCTTGCCCGTTCGGCTCCTGTCCCCGTTGCTGCTGCGGACGCCACGGCGCACCTGGAAGAGGCTGGGGCGGGCGAAGCGCGCAGCAGGGTGTGAAGGCGATGCGGCCCCCCATTCCCGGCGGTTCCCCACCCTGCTTTAGAATTTGGGCCTCTAGTGGTGCCCATGGAAAACGCCCTCGCGGGGTGCAGGCAGCACAGCAGTGCAGGCGTGAGGGCTGGGTGCAGCTGCCCCCGGACCGTGGATGGCCGCCGCCGTGCGGGTCAGGTTGCCCGAACCCAGCCAGGCTAGCAAGCCATGGGGAACAGGCCCCATGCGCTGCAAGTCCCGTGGCGTTTGCCGCAACCGGTAACGTCACTCGGAGTCACACGGATGTGACAAGCTGCGGCCAGCATTTTCCTCGGGCGGGAGCGACGCCACGAGTCGGCCGAGGGCCTCTGGGAAAGGGCCCGGAGTGGCGGTGGACAACGCAGCGGGAGCTCCCCGTTTCCACGGCTCCTCAGAGGCGGACTCGGGGGCGGGAGGGGCCCCGGTGGCGATGGCCGGAGGGCAGCCCGGGGACGCGGCCGGCCGCTCTGCCCATGCACAGGCCACGGTCGCCGGGCTCTCGCGATGCTTCCCCACAGAGCCGCCCACCAGGACCCGTGGCTGGCGCCCGAGTGCTGGACGGGCCCCGCAGGGACCGCCGGCTCCTCCCGCAGGCGGTGCCATCGAGGCGCGGGGCCGCCGGAGCCGTGCTCCAGCCGGGAAGGTCCCCTGGGCCTGCTGGGGATGGTGCGTGGCTCGGGGCAGCGGCCTGACCCACGGAGCGCGCTGGGAGGACGGAGGCTCCCCGCAGGAGGGGCCGAGCCGCTTCGGTGCCGCGTTCCGCAGCCCGGCGCCCCCCGGATACGTAGGACTACAGCTCCCACAATCCCCTGCCAGTCCTACGGGCAGCTTGGCTATCTGGAGGGTTTCAGGCTGGGGGAAGCGGCTGCAGAAGAACGGAGCTGCACGGCCTCCGCAGCCGGGCCACGCGCAGGCGGCAGCGGGCAGGAGACGGGGCTGCTCTATTCCGAGCACTCGCAGTTCTAGAATGGCATCACGCAGGGGGTTTCTTTTTGTCCCGTTGACTTTCTCAAAACTCAGATGGACTAAGGGGGTCAAATGTGGTGTGTGTTTTTTTTAATGAACCCTGGGCAGAGGCCAAGCACGAAAAGTAAATGTTTCCCAAGTTATGGGCTTGTGAAAAACGGCGGTTATAGTGGAAACGGTTTTACAGCATTCATTATATCAGCACGAAGCATGCCTGTTATAACACACCACATAATCAGGTGCTTGTCATTGTTGCACAGAGCTGCTAATTAACTACAGAGGATGGAGCCGTCTATTCTTTGTGAACAAGCTGCATAATCATTTTAAACGGCATTTCATATGATCTGTTTCAAAGAGGGTTTTACAGACGTTCCGGAACAGAGCAAACACCAGACTGCGGAGTGACACATCCTGGCAGAGTCCATCAGCGCGGTGTGTTTCTGGAGAAAGGTGCAGCTTCAAGAAATCATGCGAAAGCAGAGATATTTTATTTGGCTTGAGTCCAACAAATCTGGATTTCGTACCTCCAAAACTGAAGGATGCACCATCTGTGTATATTTTCTGGCACGCTTCTTTTTCTAGCTGCTCAGCCAATACCCCCGACCAAGTCCAGCAAATCCAGCTCCACAAGAGTCATTCTTTTTGTCCTCATGGACAAACACACATTCGCGTTCGTGTGCGTATCTTTCCGTGAGCCAGCAAAGCACAGGACTGGTGTCCCCTTGGCTGTGTGTTTTGGCTGCTCCACTTTCCTCATGTCTTGTTTTTCTGCTGCCTGGTTGAAGGTCTCCGGCCTGCAGAAAGCAAAAGCAGCGCTTCCGAAACCACGTTCCCAGCCACGATGGAGAAATGGACCGCGCGGCCCGGCCCTTCGCTTTCCAATGGACGGGCAAGATCCTGCGGCTTGGACAGAGCGCTGACAACACTGGACCACTTTCAGGTGTTTATTTGAGGTACAGAGTACTCGGCCAGGTAGACGGACAGTCTTTCCATTTTTTTTCTTTAGGGTGGCAGCTGCACCCTTTAAAGATGCTGGACTCAACAGGCCGCCGCTGATCCTTGCAGATCTTTTCAGAGTGGCTCTGGGAGCAGGCCGGCAAGGTGCGCTCTCGCTCTGGGATGCATCACGCAGAGAGAAGGGCCTCTGCCCCATGGCGTTGGATTCCCGCTGCTCTCCGGGGACCGTGCTGCCCAGCTCGGGAGAAGGCTTCAGGAGCCGGGGAAATCCGTCTTCCAAACCAAGGAGCTCCCACTGGACAAATGATACAGGACTGAAGGATCCGGTTTTTCTAATCACAGAACTCGGGTTCACTTGATGCCCAATTCTTTGTTTTATTTTTATTAATTTTTGTGCAAAGGGCGTCTGGCTCCAGCATTACTTCTTGCCCTACCATCATCCTGAAAATTATTAGCTGTGACACAATCCTTCCCTTTGCCTCTCGCCATGTATCCGTATATTTGCTTTCCAAGTGTCAATTGCTTAACAGCTGCTGGTTTTCTTTCCCTCTTCAGAAGTTCGTTTGTTTTCTTAACACAATTATTGCCACGTGTCTCTCCTTTTGGCAGGGATCGGCTCTGGGGCGGGGAGGGCGGGGGGAGAGGCTGAGAGAGGGTCCGTATCTAGCTGGGCCGTGAAACGTGGAGCAGGGTCTTTCCGCCACCGTGTGATCCCACCCGGGTGGCTGGGAAAGGGAGGAGGAACTCGCACGCAATAATTAATTGTCTGAGCAAGATTCCGGAGGACCTGCCTCTCCACAAATGCGCAGCGGTCAAAAACCATATAAATTCATAGGAGGCGGAGAGCTCTCCCGTCACCAGGTGGGGTCCGGAATGCCAGGCACAGACACAAATACCGTGGCACGTAAATCCACATTTTTCAAGAGGAATACATTATGGAAATTATGTGGATTAGTCAAAATTTACTCTTTGGGGAAGTTACCATTTGTTTTCAATTTTATTGTTCCAATTTTTCTTCTGCAGAATAGAGAAGGAGAGATGGGATACAAGAGAGGCGGCTGAGTAACTGGGTAGGGGCAGTGGGACAAGGCCGGGGACCAGGAAGGAGTACTGAGTGCAAGAGAGCCTGATCGTGCAAAGCCCTTCAGAGCAACAACTGAGTTGATCTCGAAGTTTCTTCAGAACCATGAGGGCTAGAAACTTGCTTATTTTTTTTAAAAAAACCCTGAAATCCCAGGTTCTTTGAGTTTTATGGCAGTCATTAGCTTTGTGCTGGAAGAATCCATAGGGTAACCTCTTATGATTTTCCCCCTCCCCCAAAAGGGAGGAAATGCATCTTGAAAAACAGGGTAGTTCACCAATTTGAATATACCTTGGATATATTAATGTGTACCATTTAAGAAATAATGCATAATTTAAATGCAATCCATCTCTCACTGTAATGTGGAGAACTGCATGGGTGCCAGGTTTTAACGGGGAACGTGAGGGCGCCTGCTAACCCTTCTTGGAGTTCTTTATCTAAACCAAACCTGGGCTGGGCAGCCCTCCAGGTCAAGGCTGCCATCAGCCTGAAGGACAGTCCTCCTGCAGCCCTTCGGAAAGGAGGCCTGCCCTCTGGGAAAGGGGACACTTGGCCACCCTAGGTTCTGGGCTTGACCACAGGCTCGCTCTGCACCCCAAAGCAACCCCCCCCCAAACAAGTGCTCCAGGGTGGGGGTGGGGTAGCCCTTCGTTAGCAAAGCAGGCGTTGATTCAGGGATGCGATCTGGAGCACATCCATAAGCTGGCCTGTGCCGAGGACCACCAACCCCCTGGCTGGTTCCTTGCGTAAGGCACCCTAATTGCGAACACAGGCGCTGTGTGGCTGGGGAAAAACAGACCAATGGCATCGTGCAAATTAGGGATGAACGTGATGGCAATTAAGAAGATGAGGTTTAGTATTTTCAGTGAACATAATAGAAATTACAGGATCCAGCCCATTTCTGAACCACGCATCAGCATTTCCCAGGAACATTCTGCATCTTTAATTTCTCATGGGCTGCACACACTGAAGGAGAATTCTTGTAATGCAGTCCAACCACATTTTTATTTGCGTAATGGAAAGGATGACTTTCAAGTATGTTGCATGGTAAGATTCATGCATTTATCCTGAGATATAAACATAACCGCATCCTCTACTACAAACCTGAATATCCTATCACTATGGGAGATCAGGCTGCTGGGTACTAAAGCCAGGGCCCTGTCAGTGATGGCACCAGAACTGTGGAAAGCCAACTCTGGAGATGTGCCAGATAGTCATTCTTGTTTCAGAGCATGTATTACAGACCTTGATATTCAAACGAGTTTCTCATGTTCTATTATCTGCTACTTTTAGGGACATCCATGGCCGCAATTCTCCTACACTATAGCCGCAACGAATCTTGTGGTCGTCTAATGGGAAAGGCAGCAGGAGAAGACAGCCCGGGCTGGGCAAATGGCAGGTTCAGTGAGCAAAGGAGTCGGTCGTAACCCTGCCAAGAGCCAGACTCGTTACATGGCAGGTTCAGTGTCTCAGGTAGACAGGGAAGGACTCTAAAAACAGGGTAGAAACCGGAGCAGCGCAATGTTGTTTATGGGCGTCTTAACCCACAAGTAAGGCATCCCGAGCACACAATAAACACCCTGTGTGGAAAAGCCTGAAGTTTCAAGGCTCTGGTTGGCTCCCCCGGCCAAGTGCTTTTGAAAGAACACCGCCTTGATTGTTAAGGTGCACACGGTGTGGAATGATGCCGCGGGAGACTAAAGGGTGGAACAAAGAGGACACTATAGAAGGCTTTCCGCTGCTGGACGCACAGGGGCTGCTGCCACGGGGAGGGCTCTCCGGAACGGCCTCCCTCCGCGCATCCGAGGAGGGATCCCTCTTGCTCCTGCCATCAGGCTTGCCATGTTTCCCAGGGAGCGGCTGCTCTCCAGGTCCGTCCAGAAGCCTGGGAAAAAAGGGCGGGGAGGGGGGAAACGACCGCGAGAGTCTGGCTGGTCAGGCACAGAGGGGTCTGGTAAGGATGCAGGCCTTCCATCCAATGCTCCATCTCGGCATTTCAATACTTAAATGTGGCCCCCACGCCAAAATCCAGGATGTATTTCCTTTCTAATGGAGAAGGCTATGGGAATTTGGAGAAGGCAGCTATTTAACAGCGATCCCACAAGCATCAAAATAGATGGCTGGAAAACACACGTACTTGCTGTTTCCAATTATGAAAGGATTTCTGCGAATTCAATGCCACTGGCATTTATTTATTTATTTGAAACTTTTTAAAGTTCTTGGTTAGAGGAAGAATGAGTGGTGGGACAGGCAAGGACCAGCCAGGAAAAAGAACCATTTTGATGCATGTGTCGGCCCAATTTCTATTTTAGGCTCTTCTTCCAATACAGTCCCAATACTGTGGGTGGCTTCATATGGCGCAAGAAGCCCTGCGGAAATTTTCCCATGGTGGGTCTGTTGAGCTCCCGTGCAACAGACTGAGTTCTCTGAAACCCTGGAGAGAAGGCACCATCTGTTGACACTTCAGTCCTCTGGACCCAGGACGGCCACTTTCACATGGTTGGTATTGGAAACACCATAGAGTCCCCTGGCAGGAGCGGCTGCAGGAGTGGTCACTTCTAGCCTGTGATCTCTCTTGCCCTCAATGCTCCAGCAACAAGCGCATCATTGCTCGCTTTATTCCCACTGGCCAACGACAGGTCCTTCTTCCAGCTTACTTCTGGAAATGGGGACAGTGGGACAATACACAGAGGAAGGAGGCTAGAATTAATTAAAAAAAACTCTGCAGGAGCTGAAGTAGCTGCAGATATTCAGGCACACTCAGGAGTGGGCAGGGGAGGGACCCAGCTCATGCTGGGAACCTGTTGCATATTTGGTTCCACGCAGTCAAGCAGAGGTACTCATTAGGCAGCGGAAGTTGTCCGGAGGCGGTTGCACGACTTGGATCTGTTAGAACCCGCACCAAGAGGCTTTTTAATAAAGGGCAGCCCGGTATATGTCCTTGCAGATGATCCGCAGGCCACGTGCATGAAGGAGAGACGTTGGAATCCCCTCGCAGGATTCTCTTGCTTCATGGCGAGCTGGCCAGCTCAAAGAGCGCACGAGAGAAGCAGCGCTGTGTTTCTCCACTCACTGTGGGAGAGGAACGAAAGGCACACGACCCTCTACCTCTCCAGGCGAGCGGGAGGAGCAGAGCGCAGGACGGTCACTCTCAAGCAGAGAGGCCAGGCTGGGTTTGTCCGTGGCAGCGATCCCTCCCCTCCCACTCCGGTTTGTGGACAGAACACAGGCGTGGCGCATGGGCTGGGGGCCCAGCCGGGGGAGGCTGCTGAGGTCCACCGGCGAGAACAGAGGCAGGACGGGGGCCTGCTGCGATGCTGGAGGAGCCAACGGGGAGCGCAGAAGCCGTGTTGCCAGCGGAGCCACAGCATCGCCTGGCTAGTCGTCCAGTCAAACAGCCATCGGGCATGCTGGAAACCGTTCGGTTGCCACATCCTGCAAGCCCAGCCCAGATAAGAGCCAAGCTGGAAGACGAAGCACTTAAGCAGAGGCACGCAGGAGGAGCAAAGCAGGGGGGTGGGGGCGCAGGGATCCCCCCCCCACCCGCGCCTCTTGTTCTCCTTGGAGGTGGCAGGGAGAAGGTCCTGCACACACACTGCCCAGGTGTGAAGGCACCTGCCACAGCCCACCTGCGCCGGTGGCATCATCTCCTTTAGCACCGGTCATTCTCCAGAGCTGCGTCTCCCACTGCTTGTGCCTTTCCTTACCAGGTGCAACGGACACGACTCTGCGGCAGGTGGCGAAGGGCCTGGGGTGTCCAGCGGACAGCTTTCCGGGCCACAGTCGCACAGCACCAGCAGGAAAGCGTGCAGGGTCTGGCCACTCCCTGGGGAAGGAGGAGGCTGGCTTGGTCCAGCTTTGCTTTTTGCAGGGCAAGGGCAGGGTGCCTCCCGTTTCTCACGGTTGTGCTTCAGAAGCCATCCGGCACGTCTTACACTGTCTTAACACGCCGGAAGCAAACTTACTGTGCTCGAGAGGGCTTGCTCCTGAGAAGGTGCATTGGGAAGGCCTGTGTGACAAGAAGAACAACCAGAGGGCCTGATGCTTGGGACTTTAAGGGCTGGTGCAGGGTTTTGAGACACTTCTGCAGCTTCAGTGCAGCAACTGTACTATTGGGGTCTGTTCAGAGCTGCTGACACCCGTGAGCGCTGCAAGTGGGTGTCAATGCGCTCCTTCGCATCTGGATTCCATGGACCGCAACTGTGGCGAGCAGTGAGATTTGGGTCCCGCCAAGGGCATTCCTCAGCTTTTAGCCCAGAAGCGCAATTGAGCGTCAGATGTTAACAGGATGCAGCATCCCCTTCCACTATTAAAAATGTGGTTTCTCTTTTTGCTCATGACAAAAACCAGTGGATTAACCTCTTAAGAACAGGACTGTGGACCTGTTCGTAGAACGCTAGCTCAGAACTGGGCAAGGGACATTACAGGGGCTTCCTCATGACAAGAGCACCAGAGTTATAACTTTCTCCTGATGCACTTTGGCGCTGCACACACACACCATGCATAAACTGACACCAGTAATTGGAAAACTTGTAAAAATGGGGAACTTTTGTCCAAACGCATGGCACTGGGCTTACAATTAAGCATACAAGTGATAAATTATGGCAGTGTCTCTCCAAGGAGAGGCTTGAGAAGCACCCGTGGTCGAAGGCACACAGTCCAAAATCAGAGCCAAGTGGGAGTCCAGGGGGCAGGAGCACGAAGCTCCCAACATGAAAGCAAGGACAGGGGAAGACGGGGAGGCCGGGGCCAAAGCCAGGACCTCGTTTGCAGCCACTCTCCATTCATTCATTCATTCATTCATTCATTCATTCATTCAGTGCATGGCCTGTCATGCATGGACTTGTGATCTATATAAGCATTTGACCAAGGTTAAAAACACATTTAAAATATAAATGTTAAAAAGATCTCTATTCAGACATCAGAGTCCAGGCCATCTAAGCATTGAAGCACAGCTTTGTTGATGTGAAAAAAAGCTTTCAAGTTATAGCTGAGAACTGATTTAGGGTTGCCTTCCAAATGCAGCAGATTGATTTATGATTGTTGCCCTTCCTGCCTGCCTGCCTGCCTGCCTGCCTGCCTGCCTGCCTCCTTGCACTGAAACTCCGGTCGGGCTTCATGGAGATGCCTCAGGTGTCCGGAGGGCTCCGAGCCGGTCCTCTCGTCCTCTCTTTGAAGGAGTGCAGAAGAACTTTGTCTCCTCCTTCAAGCCACGGCGCCGATGCTGTCAGTTCATTTGCACCCTCAGTAAGAGGCCTGTGACCACGGAGCTGCCACGCCTGGGCCGCCGTGGCTGGCCGTCGCTTTCACAATATGTCATTAGGCGACCTTTGAGGTTTCATAATGCTGGAAACATCCTGTTGACTTGAGGTGTGGCCAGCACATCCCTGATTTCAGCACGGAATTGGATGTGCCGATTTTGGATGAGCACAGATTTTTAAGAGGGGTCAAAACAGGGATCCATTTTCAAAAGTTGCAAAAACAACACATGGACGCCTGACTACGCTCTGCACAGCCCTGATCCTTCCAGTGCGCCTGCCAATTTTTAATATCGCCAGACACATTGTATTGCTCACGCTTGCCAAAACGCACTCTGTGCCTTTCTATTGAAATCACTAGATGGCGCAGCCCCCGCCCAAAAAAGGCGCCATTCGTGGCGGCCCCTCAAGCGCACACGATTCCAGGCCGACTCACCCGGCGATCCTGCGGGTGGCTGTTCCGAAGCGCTGCTCTGCCCAGCTGGACTTGCCCCCGCGCACTCCAAGGACCTCACCCGCCCTCGGACTGGCGAAATGAACCCCCCCCCCCCACACCCCGTCTTTCTCGTAAGCAAAGTGAGGGCCGGCCGGCCGGGAACCGGGGCACCATTTCTGCCAACATGTGCGTAGGATCGTGCCTTCAGCTCTGTTGACGTGGAGCCCCGTGTCTGGGGAGCCTTCTTTGGTTTCTCTGAATCCTTTCCGCGAGATTGAAATGCCTCTTCTTCTGCCACTCCCTCTCCCCCTCGGCCTCTGCTTCTCTCAGAAATGGTAAACTGATAGCATGGCAAATTGGCTCGTTAGAATGTTAATTTTTTCAGTTTCGCATCTCCGGGGACATAAGGGTGCCAAGCCCTTTCGCTAAATACGAAAATGTAATGGTCCGCTGAAAACTGTGCTCAAGTGATAGAACTCCAGCCAATCCAAACCTTGAGTGTGGTCACCATGTTTCCTTTCGGAAAGCTCTCCTGGGCATATTCATGAGCGGTTTGTGCCGGGATGTGGACCCCAGGGAAAGCACCAGAACTCATGGTCAGTCGCGATGCGTGCCAGGGAAGGCGACTTCTGGGAAGGGCGAGTGCTCTGCTGGGCTGACAGCATCCATTTCCCCTTGTTCTTGGCTCCGCGCGATGCACACTTCAAAGAAGACGCGGCACAGAATGAATGTTTCGGTTCTGTGATATTTCCATCTGTTATTTCAATATCGTGCATTGTGGGATTTGCTCTGCAAACTCTTTGCTTTGCTTTGATTCCATTTCCATGAACAAATATTTGACAAGGAAGCCCCGGGAGAGAGGCCGCCAATCAGGTTGTTGGCATGTGAGCATTCCTGACCCCATAATTTTGTCTATAGTGGGAAACCCATGCTGTGAAGAAAACCGCTAGGAGGTCGTCGTGTTGCAAGACACACATTGTTGGATCAGAAAGCCCCAAAAGGTAGCGAATTTGCTGAAACGCAAACAGTGCCGTTGTCAAGGGCTGGCTGCCGTGGCAGGCTGCTTTTGCTGCAGCCACCTGGGAGACAAGGTCCCCCGTGGGGCCTCCGAGATCTCCTCTCCCCTGCTCTGCAAGCTCTGTGTGGGGGAACCCCAGCCGCTTGCTCCTTCCAGCTCTGAGAGCACATGTGGCCTGCAGTGCTGCCCAAAGAGTTCGCCTGAGCTCTTTCTGAAATGCTTCCCTCCTGCGGAAATGGAAATGGAGAGGAATTCTGTGTTGGTTCCCCGCTTCTCTCGTTACAGGGAATGGACGTGGGGCCCTCCGCTGATCCCACCGCAAGCCAGCATGTTCCGCTGCTTCGGCTGCCAGCCAATTTCTGCCCGTTCTCCCGCAGCAGGGACAACCTAGCTGGGACCCCCTCCTCCATTCTGCACCCACGCCAGCATCGTCCACAGGGCGGCCCGGCCGGGGGAGGGCGTCGGGGGGGTGGGCTGGAGGAATCCACTTTATGAGCAGAAAGGTAACTTTGCTCTCTCCACTAGAAGGCCGGTATGCCCGGCATGGTGTTTCCAGTCCTTTCTAGCCAGGTGCATCTGAAGCTTGCACGAGGTCAGGCAAGACCGCTGAGACATTCGCTGTGGCTTGTCCCTCATCATCTGCTCTGCTGCTTCTGCACACTGAGATTCGTGCAGCTCGTGGGAACAAGAGCCGTGGATCGAACTATCTGCTATCCCCCCATCAAATCCTGTTCCAGGCACCTGAAATACTGACTATCAACACATCCCACAATGCATTCAATACAGAGCGAGTTGCATGTACTTCGTTGCAGGAATCGGTGCCCCAGTGTTTTCGGCTTCTCCTTCCTTGTTCCCTGGCTGTTGGCTCTGCCGGCAGAGCCTGAAACATCTAAAACATCTGGAAGATACCAGGTTTCCTAGCCTACTTTACTTGTCTGCCTTGTTACCATGGCACACAAACACGCACGATCACATTGTCGCGATGGAGCCGGACTACAGGAATTTTTCCAAAGGTGAGATAAATGCCTGTACTCTATTCCAAGAGGCAAATGTCTACTCCAAAACAGGGGGAATCGTTTGAGAATAATGATTAAAAGCAAATGACCAACTCTTTGCTTTGCCACAAATGTTTCGCAGAAGAGAAGAATAGTTAGAGCGCAGGGACTGGTGTGCTCGTTTGAACAGTCCCAATACACAGAGAGAAAGACTGAGGCACGGGAATAAGCACTTGCAAACGAGGAGTGCGGAGGGCATGTGGAAAGGCTTGGGGGGCAAAATACGTCGGTGCTTGTGGCATGGCGTTGCCCCATGAGGGGAAGAAGGCGCCCATCCAGAGGCACTGCAGGAGCAAGACAAAGGGGCAGAATTGAAGCAGTGCTATTTGCCGGGGACATACCGGGCAGCCCACCTGCTGAGTGGACACTGGGGAGCTCACACTCTGAGGATGATTTTATTGCAAAAACAAATTCCGAATGCAGAAATACAGGCTTCTCCTGAGATCCTGCCTCCTCCAGGAGAAATAACAGGCATGGGGAGAATCGAGGGAGCTGGGCAAGAGGCAAGGGAAAGGAGCCAGCGGATTAGCATGGCTAAGGGAGTAGTTGAGAATGACCGGACCTTTCATGCTGCCCCAGTGCAGTGCTTGTGCCCACCCCCTGCGACTTCGAATCAGCAACTCACACAGAGGAACTGCTTTGGCAAGGCAAAGTCATGAGTGTGTATGCGTTACTCAGCTACCACTTCAGCAGCGGATCAAGTCCAGTCTTCGCCGTTGAGTCAAAATAAATTATTTAGCCCAGAGGGGCAGAATTTCCAGCTGTGGAGGCTGCGTCGAGTTCAGGGAGCTTCCATGGGTTGCACCAAGCTTGGCTTCCAAGCCCCCACCCCTCTGTCACCGGTCCGAGATTGGAGACAGTCATAGGGACGGATCACCCTGCCCTGCTGCACATCCTGCCCTGCCTTGCTGCCTTAGCAGTGCAGGTCGTCCTACTCACTCCGGTTCCTCTCCTGCACCTTGCCTGACCCTTGCCTTGCTGCCTTAGCAGTGCAGGTCGTCCTACTCACTCCGGTTCCTCTCCTGCGCCTTGCCTGACCCTTGCCTTGCTGTGCAGCCTCTCCGGTTATCTTCCCTCAGGGTCCCTGCACCTGTGGATCCTCCTGGTTCTGGGCCTTTGGCTTGCTCATGACCATGTCCTTGCCCTGCCCTACATGGCTGCTGCCCCAGGTTGCTCTGTGACCATGACTTGGGCTTGCTGTTGAACCTGCCTTTGGGCTTCGGACTCTCTTGCCTCCAGTTCCGTTGCCTCAGCCCTGGTGCCTTTGCCTTGCCTCTGGCCACCCACATCCTGGCCCCAAACAGGCTGTTTATCTGGATGGCAACTGTGGTTTCCACCCAATCTGGGACAAAAACAAATGTCCCAAATCCTGGAATTTCCCCACAGGATGGAAGCGCTTTCCCACCAACCTTGGCTCTGGCCTCAAGCAGTGCGCTGCATCCTTCTGCCCGTGAGTCATTTCTTAACTAGATGACTCACGGTGCTGGAGCTCTGCAGAACTGCAAGAGAGTTGCTCTGACATGGAAATATCCCAAGAAGGGGGGGGCTTTTGCATGAAAACTACTGCAATGCCCAGCAGATTCCCAATATGAGTACGCACACATTTCATCCTTCTTGGCCCACCATTTTCTTTTTCTGCATTTTCCAGAAAGATACAGAACAATATTTTCAAAAGTTCTGCTCTTAAGAATTAAAAAGTTCCACAGCCCTGCTGAGCACTTGGGGTCTACAATAAATAGCACTTCATCTCAACCACCTTTGATTCCAATAGCTCATAAAGAAGTTGCATCTCTTTTTGGACGGAATGAGTGTTGATCAGCCCTCCTGCACATGACCCCGTCTTGCTCATTCATGGCCAGACCCTGCGGTTTATCCACCCTCCCTGAATTGCCGCGGTCTTCCTTGCAGGGTGCCTCGGAGCGAGGGCTGCACGAGGCAGATCTTACTCCGGCCCCTCGCTCCCACCTGCTCTGCCGCCGTGCTCCGCCGCAGCCTTTCCGTCAAGCCATGTGAGTCGCCGTCTTTTGCGATATCACACGGCCAGATGGAACGCCCGCCATCGTCTCAGCCCCGATCGCTCCTCTCCTGGGGGTGCTTCTGTGCGGGAGGCATGGGGCGGCGCTCCGTCCTTGCTTCCTTCGCAGATTTTCCACGCGCCCGACCGAGATGGCCGGCCGAGGCGAGAGGCAGCCTGCGAATGCTCACGGAGCCCCGGCTGCACCACTGGCGACGGCGCTCCACATCAGCCGCAGCTGTGGGAGGGGGAGAGGGGGGCTGCCCGCCCTGGGGGGCTGCTCTGCTGGCGTGCTCCCCCTTCTTGGCACTAGTTGCCGCAGCACAGAGGTGGGAGCCCCTGGTGCGCGGGAAGGGGCCCTCCTGTCCTGGCGAGCCCTCCAGGGCCAGCCCGACGGGCAGCTGCTCCTGGCTCGCCCCAGGCATGGCGCTGGACAACTGGCCAGGAAGGCAGGCTTTGCGAGGTGGGCTGGAATCCGGGGTGCTGCGCCCAGGGGACCCAGGGCTTCCGGCTCCCAGAGGGACTCCTTGCGTGCAGTGAGCACTGACGGTGCAAAGGGCCTTAGGGCAAAAGAAACCTTTGGGGTGTCCTGAGCTAGCTTTCCTCCTTTGACACGTCCCAAGCCACAGACCTTTCCTGCCAAACGTTCTTTATTGACCAAAGTGTTTTCCAGAAGCACAAACACCCAGCAGGAGTCTCTGAGCATGCACAGAGTGGTTTCTTGAACCCAGTCCAGCATTCCCTTCTAGGCACTCTCCTCATGGGTATGTTTGGGCCCCTCCTTTTGGGAGGGGCCTTTTGGAAACGAGGACGCCTCCCCTCTGCACTCCGGTCCTCTAACTGGGCCCCCCGGGGGGCAAGAGCCGTTCCCGCGTCGCCTGGCTCTGAGAAACTCCTGTTGCAAGCCGCCTCCCAGTAGCCGCACGTCTTGGTTGTTCTCCGAGGCTGCCGGGCCCAGCCGTGAGGCGAGTGCCTCCGCTTCTCTCACCTCGGCATCTGGAATGGGCCTCCATTCTAAGGCAGTGGCGGCAAACCTATGGCACGTGTGCCGCAGCGGCCACGCAGAGCCCTCTCTGTTGGCACGTGGGCCAAGTCGCCCCAGCATCGCCCAGCAGCCGAGCATCGGATCGCACCGCACAAGGGGCCATGCGCACGCTCGGAAAGGAGCGGCGCCACCAGGCGATGACGTCACGAGCCGCGACTCATTAGCCACGACGCATCCGAGCTTTCGCATGGCCGGTCAGTGCACTGCCAAGGATATATATATATTTGCTTGGACTGGCTGTGAGTTGTTTTTTCTAAACTAAAACCTCAGCTTTCAGGTGTTATTGCAGTGTTGGCACTTTGCGATAAACAAGTGGGTTTTGGGTTGCAGTTTGGGTACTCGGACTCTAAAAGGTTCGCCATCACTGTTTGAAGGCCTCCCCTGCTCTTCCTCTTCCTCCTGGCCCTCCTCCTCCTCCAGGGCCAGATTAGCGTGCTCCAGGAATGCATGCCAAAAGCAGCTGCCCCCTCATTCCCCGAATGGGGAGCTTTCTCTCCCATGGAAAGCCTTGGATTTGATCTCTCTCTCAATGCTCTAACGGCTGTCTTTCTTGTCATCACCGATGAAATGGTTCAGAAGGAGCTGGACCATCAGACAGACTTGCAGAGTTGTGGAACTCTGCGAGTCTGTTATTTTGCTCAGGCAGCCTCCGAGGGCAACTCTCGTGCAGTGGTTTGCCCTTGACCACAGCAACTCCGCGAGCGCATCGTTCAGGTGCCAAGCCTGCCTCTGAGGGGAGGCGCACCTGCGTGCAGCGGAGGCCCAAGGTCGTTGCTGCCGCTCTGCGAGCGGGTCTGGAGGGCATGGGGCGGTGCGTGGAATACCTGAGGGCTGGGCAAGAGCCTTCCTTTTGCCTTTGAAGAGGCAGGATTCGGGTGGGACGTCATCTGCCTGCTGAGATCAGAGGAGCCCCTCGTGCTCCAGCGCTCCAAAGCGCAGCCGCCTCTCGCTGGCCCCCGTGGCTTTTACATTTCGTTCGGCTGCTGAGGACGACGGGGCTGCCGCTCTGAGACCGGGGCACAACAGGAAAGCCGCTGTGGGTCGCATCTCTTTTTGGCAGAGGGTGAGCTCGCACTGGGAAATTAAGCAGCCCGCCCTTGCAAGAGTGCGACCTGCAATCGACTACGGGGCCCGCTTGTGCTCCACGTAGATTCACCAGGACGGGTCTCGTCGGTCAGACCTGGGAAGGGGCACACAAAGGCTTCATTCGGAGAATTCTGAAAGGGGGCAGATCAACTGAGCCCCCGCATCCTGTCCCACTGCCCCGTCTTGCCACAGCGAAATATCCAAGTAATATTACAAACTTACTCATAAAATCGAACAGCAGCGATCGCTGAAAACCATTCGCAACCGTGCCGATACTTATGATGCTGTATAAAGTTACTGAGGCAATAAATCCGTCATAATTGCCATGGCAACCCACTTAGTGGCACCGTCGGAGTCCCACAATGTTATTGATAAAATCTGCTGAACTCTGCTCCACTGCAGCAACCGCACTGTGCAGTATTTCCATTTTATTATAACAGCGCTAGTTAAATGGTGATTTTATGAGGAAACCCCTATTTATTTTCCGCAGCAGTTTTATGTTGTTGACTGGCCCGGGGCCCACGGCGGACATGGGACTCGGGCGCGTGGCAGGAGGGCTGCCGTGCTGGGCACGCTCTCTCAGGAGCGGGTCCTTCGGCCACCACAGGGCGCGTGTGGAGGGCTGGACACCCACTGGGCTGGGGGGAGCAGTGGGGCAAGGCTGTCCCCCCCAGCATCTCTGAGCAGCAAGCTCTGCTCGCAGGTTTGAAAGGGCTGATTTGGTTCAGAAGCTGGAACAGCGAGTGGGAAAGGGCTTCCTGCGTTTGCCCGTCTTCCTGCCCTGAGGTGATTCCCTGAGCATTTCGAGAAATGCTCTGGAGGAGCCGCTCATCACAGTCGCTGCAAAGGCGCTTTCGCTTTTGCCCAAGGCAAGATGGAGGCAAGCGTGCTGACCGAGCGGCTGGGGCAGGCTGCCCCCCACCTCCCGCAGCACAGTCAAACAAGGCCGGTCCCCTGCCACCCACAGTGAAGGTGCCGGAAAGACCCTGCCGCATCCTCTCTGGCATCTTCCCCTCCTCTCCCCCTGCTCCTTTCTGCCGTGGAGTTCTCCGATTTGTTTCCTTCTCCGAGCTTCAGCTATTGCCCAGTGCTGGGCACGGGGAAGGCCCCCAGCCGGAGTTCATTCTGCCCAGCAAAATGGGCTTCTCCAAAAATGCATGCCTTGCATCCCAGGAAGCCCTGCCCGGCCTTCCGGGGGTCCCACTTTCCCTGCAGTGCGTGTGGTGCTGCTCCTTGCTGCAGGCCGTCCCCGGAGCCGTGTGGCGCTTTGCCGTACTTGCTCACAGAGGAAAGCAGCAGCGTAAGCACTCACACACACGGGCCGGGCCGGGCCGGGCCGGGACTGCCGACCAGCAAGCCATGGTGGCTTTTGACCGTGGTTGGTCAGCTGCGTCGTCCAAATCCCCTGGTGGTATTTCAGTGTGGTGTGCTTGGTCTTTGGAAGGCAGGCGCAGAAATGACCGCCCATTCTATGGTTTCTCTGACAAAGCAACGATGATATGAAGCCATCATGGCTTGTAATGTTCTCTGAATCCCCCCTCCCTCCCTCCCTTCCCCTCATTCTCACACACACACCCCTATCCACTGCCCTGCAAGTATAAAATAGCATCTCAGGAAGAAGCCTAGGCCACACCCTTCCCTGGCATACTACTTTTCTACATGCAATGAAGTTTTACTTGTGGGGGGAATGTTGCCACCTACCACACAAAACATACCTCCCATCCGATGCTTTAAATAGCTTTGTAGTCCAGGAAAATCCAGACCACCTGATCCAGCGGAAGGTATACCCTGTCCCTGAGAGACTTTGTCCCAGACAATCAAAATTTCCCAACAATAACATCTATGACACATGCCACTTAATAGAAGCATGTCAACATTTGCAAGGAGACTGGGGTATGACTTAACTGGCAACTGTTTTCCTTAAACAGATCATAAAATGTACAGGAATGATCGCTTGCTGCCTAGATGCCTTTGTAATTCAGAATACACATGCCTGCTATATGGAGATACCCCCCAAGCCGCCCTCGCAAACCACCCACATAAGTTAGCGTAACACCTAGCTCAAATTCTTGTTTCTCAAAGCCTCCATCTCTTCCAACACTAACATTTTTGTAAGGAACAGGTAAGGTGTGTGTCGCTCTCATTCTTCCAGCGATGCAGAGCCCCCTCCGTCTTGTTTTATGCTTTCTTTGCAGCATCAGCCATCAGCAAAGACAAGACAAATGAACTTTTAATCAACAACAGCTACTGTTTCTTGTTCTGAGACTGTTTATGATTTTGACAGAGGAAAAAATTAAATTTATCCCAATGTGAAAATTTTCCAACTTGTGATGCAGCAAGGGGGTGGGAAGCATGTATCAGAATATTTTTATAAGTTTGGAAAGGCTTAGAAAACTAAATTAATTTTGAATTGCTTTTACATAGGTTGAACATAGGCCAAACCACATTACTGGACGGAGAATGGTGGTCTAGACTGACTTAGCTTTTCAGGCACAATCCTATGTACATTGGGGCAGGAAAAAAGACGTACGAATCTCAGCACACGCAGCCAGCCATGCTAGCTCAGGGAGGCTGGGAGTTGGGGGGCTTTTTTAAAAACTGTTTGGATTGCATATTAAGTAAAATACCGAATGCCACAGGCATTGTTGGCTACAGATTTGTCATGCTGCATTCTAAACAATGGGACACATTACTTTGTGAGTTCTGACTATCTTAACCCCCACTGATTTCAGATCAGTGCTTGTTCCCATTCCGGCCCTATGTCAGGAAAAATTCCTACCATACCGGTTGGGATCTGGTTAGGCTGAGGGTCCAAATCCAATGGGAACAAAGATGAGATCTTGACCTTCCTCTTTGTGACAGCCTTTGAGGTCCTTATAGAGGGATCTCATGTCCCCGCTCAGCCTTCTCTTCTCAGGGCTGAACATGCCCAGTTCTCTCGTCTCTCCTCACAGGGCAGCGTTTCCAAGCCCTGGCTCAGTTTTGTTGCCCCCCCCTGGACCCTTTCTAACTCACTCCTTTTCCTGAACTGCAGATCATTGGGTGGTGCCCACCTTTCCCTACTGTGAAACTTTGAACTGCTGCTCCGGAGGCTGAGGTAACTGGCAGCTTTAAGCCAAACCGTGCCCGTAGTCTTGGACCATGCAGTGAAGGCCCTGCGAAAGTCCCGGCATCCCAGCCGGCCCTTGCTCTGAGAGGGCTCGAGGGTGGTCTTCTTAATCAGGACAGGATTTGGGGGGACAAGGCTTCCATCAACTTCCCCTTGCTTATTGCGAAATTGCTCCCCCAACCAAGTGGGGGCTGAGGCTAGCAAAGCACCGTCTGCACAATCGCAGCTTTGCGGCCTCTGTCATCTCACATGCGAGTTATTCTCAGCCCCGCTTCCCGTCTCCCCTCATCACACCATGCAAATTATATGCTCTGGGAAGGGGTAGCCATGGCAACAGGAAGAAGATGCTCCCCAGATGGTCAAAGGAAGTGGCCCAGACGCAGGAGCATTCCTGAGGTCCTTTGAGTCACTGGGCTGCACGTTCCCAAATGTGTGGGGCTTGCTCCTGGCTGCAGCCTCGACTGCAGGTAACCAGAAGGCTTCCGGCCTGAGAGGCGGGTCCTTGCCACCATTTTATCTACAGAAGTGCATGTTCCTTCAACAGCTGCACGACAGACAGAAATTCTACAGGTGCCTCTCTTGCTGCCATGGAGATGCCGTGATCTTGCACGCAAGTGCCAAGCAGTTTCCGTCTCTTGGGAAGCTATTAAAAGCACAGAAGCTTTGCCCAAAGTCAGCTGGGACACAGAGGCCCCATCTCAGACTCCCTCCACCCCAGTTTCTAAAATGTTTATTTGACTTTTGTCCTTATCCTACTCTGTTCCTTCTTCATCATCATTCCTGACAATCTAAAGGAGCGCTTGCGTCCATATATGCCCTCCCGCCCCCCGAGATTGGCAGCAGAGGCCCTTCTCCGGGAGCCCTCCGTGAAGGATATTAGGAGGGTGAGTACCCGGAGGAGGGCTTTCTCTGCGGTGGCGCCCAATCTATGGAATGCGCTCCCCAGAGAGGTCCGCCTGGCACCATCGTTATTTGCTTTTCGGCACCAGGCCAAGACCTTTTAATTTAAACGATATTTTAACTGTTAATTGTTGTTATTATTTATTTATTATACACCTGCCGAGATGTATCCGGGTTTTTAAATTTTATTCAATATTTGTTTATTTGCTTTGTAAGCCGCCCCAAGGCTTGTTGCAAAGGGGGCGGCATAAAAATGCTTTAAATAAATAAATACATATTGTTTGTGCCCCCACCAGATTTAAGTTGTCCAAGAGATGGCTGAACTGGCCTTGCTAGATGAGACCGACTGCGCCTCAGACCCAGGAAGAAAGCTATGCGCAAAATAACTCCTAGCTGGCTCTTTTTTCCAAAAGCTGAAGAGGCTTAAATGTATAAAGACAGTGGCCAGGTGTGCACACGACAAGCCACGATGGTGTCCACTGTGGTATGGTCAGCCATGTTGTCCGAACCCTGTCGTGGAATTAGTGGGGTATTAGTGGGGTTGCAGAGGAATTACAGAGAGACACAAGCTTGTTATATCGTTTCCAAGCTTCACCATAGTTTATTCAGCCATCTGAACCTGGAAGCATGGCTTACGCATGGCTACCCCAGAGTGAAAGAAGAACGTGCAAAAGCAGGGCTGCAGCTGAATGGTAAGAAAACACAGATCACAGAAGAGTTACAGAACTTTGCTGTCAAGAACTGCAGCTAATGACAGGGCTGCTAAACGTCGCCGTCCTTGAAGATGTCTTGGCCGTTGCTCAGACTGAAAATGCTTTATCTTTGCATGGACTCCTCGTGTGGAGGGCTTGCAGGAGAGAGCAGAGAAGCAGCCACAAGCTGAGCGGACCAAAGGCAGGTTTGCTGAAGAAAGCAGCGATATGGACTAATGCAAAGTACCTTGAGGGTCGGCCCTCATTTTTGGTCAACCTCTCCCTGATAAGAGTGTGACGCACTGGCAGTGTTCTCGCCATGTTTTCTTTCTTCGTTATTAAACTTAAATTCTGTGATATTGTCCCGGAGGCCTTCTGAGCAGCCCTCTTAGCACCGGCCCTGTCATGTGCTCCCAGCAACACTGGCATTTGACATCCTAGCCTCGTTTTCATATGAAAGTCGTACTTCGTTAAATGGATGGTAACCGATTCCTCTAAATAATATCATGGTTGGCGCTTCTTCCCCTTCCAGGTTGCATTTCTGCAAATCTACTGTTATACTAGCAATTTCATGGCAAATTCACAGGGTGGCCACCTTTTCTTCTCTTCTTTCCTTTCCAGCACACCAAAATATCGCTGCGTTTGGCTACAGAAGGCTTCCAGCGGTAATTGCACGCATTCAGCATTTTAGTGTGTGTGTGTGGTTTTTAAAAAAAACACACACACAATCCTGCAAATACTGAGGAAACAAAATACTCATCTATGAGGAATGCCCAAAGTGGAACAATGAGGGGGAAGCTTAAAAGGGGGGTGGGCGATGTGACAAGAGGCCTTGCCTTCCAAAATGTGGCATGACCTGGGACTGGCACCCAAACTATCCGCGGGGTTCACGGATTTCCCACCCCATCTGCCAGTGCAGCAAAGTCCCCTTCGCGGTCCGGGCAGCACAAAAGAGCGGCCAGGAGCTGCGCTCCACCTCTGCCGCCTCCGCCCGTTCTTCCTTTCTCCCCATTCCTGGTTCATTAAGAATTTTTCCAGAGAAAACAGTCTGCTGGAGTGCTTGATACTTTCCACTCCGCGAGTCAAGGGCATTTACAGTCGGCGTCAGAATGTTCTGCCGGTCGGAGGGAAGCACTTTGAAGTGCTTGTGGTCGAGCCACATGTGCCGGCAAGATGTGTCTCCCAGGCAGCAGCCCAGCCGCAGCCTCGCTCGCTCGCTCGCTCGCTCGGGGCTCCTCCGCTTTCCCAGCGTCATGTGACAAGGAACAACACTGCTTAACCCCTTCCTGCTGCCCCTCGCCCTCAGACGGGGCATGGGCGGGGGGCCCCCCAAGCAGGAGCCCTCCTCCCCGGCCGCTCCCACTGACCCAAGCCAGCTGGAGCCACGGCAGCTCCACGGCAGCCCCAGCCGGCCGCCGACCTGCCTGACCCTCCGGGCCACGTCCAGCACTGCAGGGTGCGGAAAGGATTCCCGCACAGGCCAGCGTTGCTCCGTGCAGATGCGCACTCCCTGGATGCGGGAGGGCGTCTGGGCATCACACGGCGGACGGATGGCAGCAAACTGTACACTGCCCCAGTTGCGTCTCTCCTGCTCCTCCACGTGCTCTGGAGTGAGCCCTCGGTTTGGATGGGGGCCCTCACGCATTCGGAGGGGAGGATGAACGCTTCCCCGCCAGCTTTGCTCCCGGATTCCTCTCCCCACCAGAAAACTTTAAAAGGAGAAATGTCTCCTTGGGTGCCAGTTGTGGCTGTTTTCTTCTTCTTTTATAATTGCAGTCATGGGACTGGAAAATCACATGGTGGTGTTTGCCTTGCCCTGCAGCTTTGTAACGGCGTCAGTTTTTGGGTGAAGACTTTCTTGAAGGGGCTTGATTCCCCTTCTCCTGGGCTCTGGGAATAATTGTGTTCATCCAGCTTAAAACACACAAAGCAATGAAACCGAAGGACTCGCTTCTCACAGGGACTGAGCACAGCAGGAATCCAAAGGCCTGATATCCAGAGTGGGCAGGACCTCATGGCCAGAGCACCTTCAGAGCGGTCTCGCCTCCTGCACGTCAGAAAAAGGTTGTTATAGTAAGGAACATAGACAGGGGATGCCGCACACACACACACACACACACGTTCAAGTTCCAAGAGTAATGCCTTCATATGCCCACAATATATATTCCGGTTATTTTAAAGCACGCCAATTTCTCAGCAAGGCGAGTTGCTGCTTGGGGGCCATTCCTCCAGCGCATGGGCTTCCATTGATTTATCCATCTCTGTCAAAGCAAGGTATTTCAGTGACCCTAATTTTGTGACTTTACTCCCTTTCCAAACCCACACAGTCTTTTCAGCAATAAATACATGAATTATTAACTATTCCATCACATTTCGTATTTCTGCTTTGGCCAGATCAAATCCAGTCAGCAAGCCTTGGTCCTATGTCTACCTGACACTGCAGGGGGAGCCATAGGAATATCCAGAGCCCCAGCTCTGAGGTCCTGCAACTTCCAAGTCAACATTTAATGTTGATCAAAAATTTTCATCAAAATTTCTTCAGATTCTTGATTCGCAATAAGAAATTTTCTTCTGCATTTTAAAATCAGTGAAGCCTTTTGCACTGGGATCCGCCTTCGCTGCAATGATATTCCTCTCTCGGCCGATGCCAAACAGCAATTCTCACTGGGTGGGGAAATTCCTCCTTCCTGCTTCTCACTTCTCTAGCTGCCAGCAGAAAGCATGACTCACACACAGAGCGGATTTGTGGCTGGGATGATTCACTCCTTGTGGAAGGGTCTGGGATCCAGCAGCCCCTCTTGGCTTCAGAGCTGAGGGGCCCTCTTAGGGGACCGGCTGTTGGCAGCAAGTTGGGAGAGGACTTAAAATCTGCTAGGATTCGTCAGCCCACCTAGGAAATAACAACAATTTGACTGTGAAGGTCAAAACTGTGAAGAAGGACCAGATTTCCCAGATCCTAAAAATACCATAGTTACCACATTGTTTTCATCCCGGGGGCCCATCCTACTGCTGGACTCCATCTTTAGGAAGCAGGTGTGTGCTATTTGTTCTGTATCTTTCATCAGGACTTTTATTCCTGGTGTGATGCTCCTGGTCTCTGATGCTGTCTTGTCTCTGGTTTCGTTCAGCATTTCAGTGCTTCGATACAACAGTGTACAGGGAGCGATATGGCCCCCTCCGGCAGAGGGAGAAAACGCATCCCATCCCTACTCTGTATCCCGCTGGCAGGTTTTGGAAGGCGACGGCTGCCTCGCAGGACAGTGGTCAGGGCCCGCACTCCCTCCGTGAGCAGGATCAGACCCACAGTGGGCAAGGCCGATGTCGAAAAGGGTGGCTATCCGCACCCTCTGCCTGCCTCACTCTCGTTTCTCTCTGGCTCTCACTCACCTCCATTTATCCCTCCTCCTTTCTCTCTCCGTCTCCTGTGCATCACCCCATCTCCATCCATCTTTAATTATCTCTTCCCTTCATTCTCTCTCTCTCTCTCTCTCTCTCTCTCTCTCTCTCTCTCTCTGTGTGTGTTTGTGTGTGTGTGTGTAATCAGGGCACAACCCATCCCAAGAGACAGACTTTCAAATAATATTCTACTTCGCTTTCCCCTTAGAAACGATGAACACTGGATTGAAAGTTCTGGATTAATTTTGGCTGGACTGGGACCTGAATTTCGACATCAAAAGCCGATCGGCCGTGGCTTGGCGGTTTCTCCAGCATATCAGCCACCTTCACCAGTAGGTCTGCCTGCGTTTCGAACGTTACGTTGAACACACCCCTGAGCTTAAAAGAGAAGCGTTTGCGTTCGCCTCTTTTCATAGGTTCCTGCCAGTTAAGTGGGGATTGGTTTTCCGCTGAGGAGCAGCATCAGCTGCTTTGCCACCTGCTTCTCTCTTCTCTGCATTGATTCATTTGTTTGCACTCGTGCACTTGCATCCCCCATTCAGCCACAAAACGCAACTTGGCCTGTTGCAAGGTTGCTGACAGGCACGGCCGGTCTCTCTCCTCTCCCAAACGCCCTCCTTCATCTCTCATGGGCCTTCCCCACCTCCTTTTGGACCTTGGTAGTGCTTAAAGTACAAACAAGAGGCAGTTTCTGAACTGCTGAACTATCCAGATCCCAGCTTCTTTTCTGAAATGTAAGGCCAAGCAAAAGTATTGCCATTGTGGATGCTGGGGAAACGCACAAAGGATTCAGAAGATTTCAAATTGCTGTGATTCCACAGTGTGCGGTTTTTCCTTTCTTTCTGGGAGACCAGATTCTGCGAGCTTGCAGACTGGTTCTTTACGCTGGGGCTTTTCCACTTCTTGTTCTAATTTGCACAAATGAATGAACATTTGCACAAGTGTGCACTTGAGCTAATGTGAATTAACATAAATTGAAAGTAATTCTGGTTTTAAAAAATCTGCTTCCACCAATGAGCAAACAAATAGAATGAAAGACACCTGACAACCGGCAAAACACGGACCATCCTCAAAAAGCAGATGTATACATCTAAATTGGCAAGTGACTTGGGTAAGCTTTGGAGTCAGCCACTGAGCCAAACAGCACAATTGTATGCACGTCTAGTCAAAATTAAATCCAATTAATTTTGTGGGGTTTACTTCCAGTTCAGTGGGTATAGGATTGCAGCCTAATTCATGTCCTATTATGTCCTCCCCACTTCAATAATGGAATGTTGAAGGAAAAAAAACCATTGGGTTTATTTGTGTTTGGAGAGTGAGTGCTCAAAAAGTACAATGTCTTTGTAACATTTGCTTTATTTACAAATATACAAGCAGGCAGCAGAACTTGTGACCCATGACAAATGGAAAGTAAGCAAATCCCCGAGTCCACATGGAACCCATCCAGGAGTTCCTACGGGACTGAAAGAGGACATTGCTGAACGTCTAACAACTTCAAATAACATGTCCCTGGGTCAGCCGAGGTACCAAAGCACTGCTAATTGGCCAATATAATGGCAATTCTTGAAAAGAGATTCAGGGTGAGACAGCAGGAAATCTAGAAATTACAGACTTCACATCTGTTTTGGGTAGAGTGGTGGGAAGCATCACAACAGATTAAGTGGTCAAAGGTGAAGATGGAGAGTCCTGCAGAAGAAGAATCAATGCGGCCCGTGCATGGAAGGTCACGCCGCTCTCTGGCTCTTCGGAGCTCCTTGAGTGGGCCAGCAAGCACGTCCAGGAGGGGGATCTGGAGGCCTCTTTGATAAAGGCTTTCGACCAAGTCCCTTTCCAAAGACTCCTCAGCAAACTTGGCAGTCATGGGAAGAGAGAGGAGGCCATGTGGGCACCGCCTCTGTAGCCAGGCATTCCCTTGGAGTATTTTTCTTTCCCTCTCCGTTGCTGTCCCAAGAACTGGAAGGATTGCAGAGGAAAATACCTGGCCCCAAGGACTTGACCTTCCTCCCTAAAGCGTCAAACTCTGACGGGATGTCTTCAAAGCTCTGCTTGGCAGCGTCGCTTGTTCCCACATGGGATACGTGCCAGTGGGTTGAATGAGCCTTGGAAATCTTTCAGCTGCATCTTTCAGCTGCATCCTCCAGGGAGACAGCCTCCCTCACGAGCCCATGGGTCAGTCACCCTGACACGCACGTGTTTCCATCCCACACAACATGGAGTCTCCCACACTGAACCCTCTTCGTGTCCTAGCAAGACTCGGCATTATTCCATCCCCTCCTTTTCCAAATGCAATCTTCGTTCCCCCACCCGTCCAGGCGGTACCTTCCTTTTGTCCAGAGAAAGTGCTGTTTTGGCCTCAAAAGGACCTGCACTGTGCAGGACATTGGACATGCAAATAGGACCAGCCCAAAATGTCACAGGATGGAAAGCTTCTGCTTGCAGCTCCAGTCAGTCAGGCCTGTCCTCGCCCACAGCATGAAGTCCGATGCCCTCCATTCCCCCTCCCACCCTTTTTGCCGCACCCCGAACCCTAACACGGATCCCTGGCTACTGGGCATGCTCAGTCCACATTAGACTTGTCTAATCTGCGTGCATAGTTCTGCAGACCTTGCCTTTCCCCCAACTCATTGATGCCCCCACTGCCGGGACCATGCAAACCCATCACAGCTTGTTCGGAGGGGCTCACTTGTCATGAACAAGCAACCCTAAGAATCCATGGCTTGTTGTTGGGGGCTCGATACCCACAACAGCTTGTTGTGTCATCTGAACTTAGCAGAGTGGCTTTTTGCCAGCTGTTGGGAACATCTGGAGGGCACCCATGAAGCACACGGGGATGTCCCGCGGGGGTTGCAGAGCTGGGAAAGGGGGGTGCTGCTCGCTGTTCCTGAGCGCAGGGGTCCCGCTGCCACTGCTGCCAGTAGCGCTGGAGAACCCACCAGCCGCTCGCCCCCCCCCCTTGGCATTTGCTGCAGCGAGAACGCGGCTGGCTGAACTCTCCAGAGCTCCAGCTGCTGGCCTTGTTGCTGCCCGACTCTGGCCATGCGGTCTTGGCACGCGGCCGGCACCTCACAGTGTCTCAGCCTGGCGCTGAGGCCTCGCAAGAGCTTGGAGCCACCAGGGTCTCACCCTGCTCGGCCTCCTCCGCTCCTGCTGCTCCCAGCCCGAGCCCGGAGGACGTGCTGGGGCACCGTTGGCTGCATGCTCTCCGGCCACCAAAGACCCTGGGCAGCCCCACGAAAGATCTACCAGGCATTGCTGCTGACATCACTGCCGGGAAACCAAGCGAAGTTGTGCCAAAGCGAGGACGCGATATCGGTCACTGTGGGCCTGAGCATGAGAAGGTGTTCATGGGTGGAGAGCAGCCTTTCACCAAGGGTAATAGCAGCATAATTTACGGCAAAATCTGCCAAAGTATTTCCAGAAGTCTGAATGTGGGCTTCAGTCTCACAAGGCGAGGCTGCGGGTCTCCCTCTGCCTAAGATTTCAGGGTTTCGGTGTCCTCCTTTGCAACGTCTCCAGGAAGGGGTTCACTCTGCCCAGAATTTTCCAGTCCCACCAGCCATTCCTAGGCCTCTCCCTCCTGGATCTCAGGGCTGCTCCCCGGGAATTCTTGCCGGCTCTCCAGTTAGGTATGTGTGCATTTTCAAAGAGCCGTGGATGGACGGCCGTCTCAGCCCCTTTAACTCTGCCAAATATCTGAGGGATGGAAACACCCCCCGGCCGTTTCACGGGGACTGCGCAGCAAGCCTTGAGCTGTGAGGGAAACGCAGAAAGCTCTGTGGCAGCCTGAACCTCTGCCAAGGCAGATAAAAACAAAATAATGGAAAATAAGGCTGTTTTAAAAAGTGAGAGAGGGAGCAGTGCGTTTGAAAATGGGAGTGATTGTGTTCTGTATCTGAAATGGCATCTGAAAGTGATTTAGTTGAACAATGTGGTTTCTGATTGGTATTTGAATTGGTTCCAGAACATTTTTTAACAACCATCATAAAGATCCCAATTATCTGATCCACCCTTACCCTGCCCCCTGCAACATGGTTAGAGAGTTAAGTTTCCCGGGGAGGGGGGATATTTTTCCTCCTCTGCTTTCTGACTGGTGCATATGATCCCAGGTCTAATAAGCCCATTTCTACCCAAGGAAAGGTTCTGTGTATGTGGCGGTTGCCACCCTTTGTATTCGAAATGCATTTTGCATTTCCTTCTGGTGCAAGAGGCTGCCTATGGTGTGCCGATTTCTTATGGGGGGCGGCAGCTATCCGGGGTTCAATCATGATTCCAAAAGGGGGGCCTGGACATTCTTCCCCAAACAGGTACTTGCTAAAACAAAGGTGTAAAACTCAGCTACTGCCAGGAACGGCCGAAGCCCGCGTCCGGACCGGCCACCCTCTGCAGCCCATCCCACAAGTCTTCGTGTCAGTTAGGACTGGCAACCAAGCGGTGGGGGCTTCCTCAGGGGCTGATTCTTTGAGTAAAGCAGAAACTGGAAAAGGAGGCAGGCTCGTTTCCCTTCCTCTGTGTCTGAAGCCCCCCGGGCAGTTTGGGGTCCCCCCGGATGAGGCTTTGGTGCTGCATGGCCAGCTTCATCCTGGGAAAGTTGTTGGGCCTCCAGCCCACGTTTCCTTGCTGGTGGCCCTCCCGTGGATTCCCACCGTGGCACTGGCCTTCCTCTCGCAGCAGAAAATCCCCCGAGGCCTTCTCTGGGAAGGGCTGCACAGGGTCTTTTGCCTGGGAGTGCCAGGAAGGGTCTGGCCAAGAGCATTTTTCGGCACATGGGGGGAAGCCCAAGCCTGCCAAGGAAGGAGCCAGGCAGGGGCACTCCTGGCACAGCACTGCACACGTGGCTGCATGAAAGCGCGCGGGGGCTCGGGCTCATGCGTCCCTCTGCCAAGCGGGGGCTCCTTGGCCCCCGACCGCTCTAAGGGAAGCCGGGATAGGCCTGCTTCTCCATCTTGGGGTCGGAGGTCAGTGCTTGAGTCTTGGAGCTGGAATGCTGTGCTTCTACCTCGCCCCCCCCCTCACCTCCAGAGTGGAAAAAGCGGAGGTTGGGCACGTAATCCTGGGACGGGCGGAAGGCCACCTGGGGCAGCGGAGAAGCCAGCATGGGAGCTGTTCCCAGGCCTCTCCTGCCACCTGCCTTCTCCTTCCAAGACACCGCTGCTGGGTGGGCCACAAATGAACTTCAAAAATCGAGAGCGAATGCAGGCGGGGTGTGAGGATGGAGAGACGAGGCTCCCCACACCCGCCTCCTGCCCTGCCAGGATGCCCACAAGCCTCTGAGTCTGGGGCTCATGGGCACTGGAGGCACACCCCATCGGGCTGGGCACTGCGTTTTGACCCCGCTGCCTTAGCCGGCTCTTCGCTGGACGGACGCTTCCGTGCTTCTGTGGCTGCCGAGCCTCTTCCCTCTTCCTCAGACTCGGCTTCAGCCGAGACAGGGCAGGAGGAGGGGGAGCGTGTCATTGGGATTCCTGCCTCAGGCACTAAAACATCCTAAATATGTGTAGGATCTGTAAAGGAGCAGGGGAAAGACTCCATCTTGCTGCTGCTTTTCTTTCTGCCGCGGTTTCCGAAAGAACGACTGCCCGAAACAGTTCTTGCGATGGACAGAAGGTGGAAAAGGGACCTTCGTGTCCTGCTTTACCCTTCTGAAGCTTTGTTTCAATCTTTGCACATAGTTTATGGGGTGTCAGGGCTCATTTTTACCCTTCAGTTGTGGTTAAATTTTATTCCCCCCCCCCCCCCCCCACCGTCTGCCTCCGTAATCAGAAGAGGCTCATGGCTTCCAGAGTATTTGCACAGTAACAGGCAAGCATGTGTGAGCCTTGCGTTTCCCTTGAAGGATTTTCATCCTCGTTCGGAGAGGAACTCCCCAGTCTTGGGACTCGGCCATCCGAGCACTCGCCTGGCAAATTGTCCTGCGTGGGAGCTCAGCACGGGGAGGTGGGAAGGAGGGCCTGTTATGGGCCCGCCGAGACCCTCAAGAACCAGGAATGCAACCCATCACCCTCCCCAGCCACCGCAACCCGTGTCCTTGAAGGCTGCGATTTCTTTGCTGGGAACGTACGAAGGCGGGGGCGGGAGAGGCCGCCAGCTCAGCCGTTCCCTCCAAGTCCGCCTGCGCCTCCGTCTCCACGAGGGCGTTCTTGGGACCACGGATGTGTTTCCTTTGGCTGGCACACCCAGCCTCCTGGCTCCTCTTGACATGCAAGCCCGTGGGCGTTCCGCTGAGTGTCTTGCGATGCCGCTTGCCAGGACAACCAAAGTCTCCACCGAGCCATCTCAGCGGAGGCTCTTCCTATCAGACTGAAAAGAAGGATCTCCCCCGCCGACCTCACCCCACCCCACCGCCTTCGTGAGAGCAAGCCTGGATTTAAAAGAGAGCGCGCAAGCCATGCCCGTGTGCCGCAGGAGGCCGCAGGGCTTGCAGGAAAGGGGCGTGAGGGCTGGCCAGATGGCAGCCGGTGCACCAAGCGCTGCACCACCAGGGGGAGAGCAGCTCCCATGACTGGCAAGGCGCCCCCACAGGGCAAGGCCGGGAGGCCAGGCAAACCGCCCCCTCTGGTGGCAAGGCAGGCGGCGCAGCCCACTGCCCCCTCCTCTCAGCAGGGGGCTGGCAGTGGGGCCCTCTGGGGAGCCTCACGGGCCACTCCCCGTTCTTGGCATCGGCTGCAGTCAGGGGGTGGCGCTGCAGGACGCTCACCCCGCTCAGGGAGCCCCGCTGCTCCTGCTCCCCCAGTGGCCCATCCGCAGGGTCGCTTCCCACCCTCCGAGTGGAGCAGAAGGCAGGTGCTGCCAGCCCTCCAGGTTGCTCTGAGGCCCCTGCCTGCGTGAGCCCGAGGGCAGGCAGGCTCTCCGGAAAGCCGTGCTCCCTGGGGAAGCAGCTGGGGTGGCTTTTTGGGGAGCTGGCTGGGATGCACCCCCAGGGGTCCTTCCTCAGAGCCAGGCATTTTGGGGGGTTGTCAGTGTGGCACGAGCCAGAGGACGGACGCAGGAGCAGGAAAGGGCGGCGACTGCCTGGCTGCAGGCCGGCAAAGCGGGGCCCAGGTGATTTCTGTCCCCCCTTCAGAGCCGTGCGTCTTTCTTTAACGGCCGATCGTGCTCTTCCGTGCCACCTGGGAGTTGATTCACCTTTAAAACCAGGTGACAATCGGGAGGCGCACTGACAACTCAGTGGTGGGGTGGTCCTTACTGGAGGACCCACTTTTGCATGTGTCTGCCAGCTGGGTATTTTAGACTGGATGATTGTAAGAGCTGGACTAGATGGCAGCCATTAGATCGACCTGCAATACGGAGAGGGAAAAAACTCAGCCAAAAAGTTGTAAATGGTTCATGCATGTGAGGACGCGGAGTTCTTGTTCGGGTTTCACTTTTGCTTACTTGCTTGTGGCTGTTTTAATTGCAAGAAGATGTTTGCTTTTATTAAGGAAGATGCTTATTTTATTAAGGAATGCCATGTTGTAAACTTTGCTGTCGTCGCCTGCCTCAAGTGGGAGCAGCTAAAATTGCAGCCGCGTGCAAGCGGCACCTACTTCCTAAATCAGGGTCCTCGAACTTTTCCACCTGGGGGCCAGGTGAAAGGGGCCAGCGCTGGGTGCAGGAGGGAAAGGTGGTGCCAGTGGTGCACGCGGGCCGGCACGGGGGCAGAGGCGGTGCGTGCAGGGCGTGCGCTGAGGCGAGGGCGGGCACGTGCCACGAGGCGGGCACACGAGGCAGCGGCTTGCTTGTTTGGAGGTCGTTTTCTCTGAGCGAGCAAACCGCTGCCTCCCCGGCGCTTGGGGCGAGGTGGGTGGTGGCGGGCGTGTGGTGGCCGTAGTTTGAGGACCCATGTCCGAAATCCTTGGAAAGGGTTGCCTCAGACCAGCCATTGGTCTGATAGGCTGACGCTGCTTTTGCATAGAACTGTGACGCCAGGGCACATTTTCCTGGGTCTGCCAGACCGGATCCTGTCGCTGAGCACCAGTCTCTGGCCTGCCGGGTGTCTTTTCACTCCAGTGGCGGCGGGGGGGGGGGGGTCTTGCCGCTTTGGGTGTGCTCGGTGTAAGTCCTTAAGGAGTGCATCCGCCTCAGGTGAACGGGAACAAGTGCAGGTGCGTCAGGGACTTTGGCACTGAGAGGGAACTGCCCAGGGTGGGAGGGGCAGAGAGCGCCCAGGAGTCACATGCACCAAGCGAAGTGGGGAAGGCAGCAGTGACTCCCCCACGCGGCAACAACGCTGCCACCATCCCCCCCCCCATTTTGTAAGGCAAGCCCAGCTCCCGCTGCCCCCCGATCTTGCGGGCTTCCGGCGCTAATCAAGAGTGGCAAGATAAACCAGAGGGAGCTGTAGGGGATTCCCAGTCCAAGGAACATCTGCAGTTCATTCAGACATGCAGGAAACACACGCGGGGTGTAGGCAGCCCCCAAAGGGACTACTCAGACGGAGTCTGTGCAAGATGCTTGTGTAACCATATCAGTTACACACATGGATTGTTTTAAGGGGGGAATCATGCCAGTATTTTGTTGGAGGCACACAGGAGCAGAGCAGTAGGGCTGAATGAAGATAAGGCCACCCAGAGGAACGCTTCCAGGACAGGCGCACGGTAGCACGTCCAGGGTGTGCCCCCAGAGGAAGGCCTTTCGGGACAGGTACATTGGTGCATCTGATGTGCATGGGGAGACAAGACTTGCAACATGGACTCCTGCCCGTGGGAGTCCCATTCCTGACCAGGAATCCCGCCCGGGGTCCAAAGCTTTCCACAGTAAGATCTCAGCAAAGCTTGCACTTATCTGGGCCTGATGTGGGCGTGTGTTCCAGGCGCAGGAGATGCAATGCTCCCGAATAAGCCAGTCCTTACTTCTTACAAAAATACACCCAGTCTGGAGTTTTGCATGGCCTGGTTTCTGAGCAGGTCTGCTCTGAGGGGGGATATACAAAGGTACAGATCTTCGAATGCTCTTAGACCTTTATTCCTGTGTTCCAAAGACTGCTCTTCTGCGTGGCTCCGAGAATATCATGTCTTATTTCAATTATCACCATTCCCATGGTTACTGCTGAGTGGATTCTTCCCTCCCGTTCATTCTCTGTGGAATGGGAGTTGCTGCTGGAACAGGAGAAAGCAGGTCCAAAGGAGTGTTTTCTGCGGCATATGCGTTCTGCGCATACCCTTTGCCTGCCTCGGGCTCAGATTCTCTTGGATCCCCCTCTGTTCCTGGGTAATGGGCTGTTGAGGGACAAAGGATGCCTCCCCGCCTGGCCAGTGGACGCTGCCTCTGCCGGCTTGCCCTCCACCCCATTAGTCGGAGAGAAGGTTGACGCTTGCCCCCCTGCCTGCAGGGCTTGTGCAAGGTGTTCTGGGACTGATGAGTTTTTAGGGCGTAAGTTCCCGGGAAATATGGGTTTTCTCACCCACGGTGATTCTGTGGAGCTGCCCGATGCCCGTGAGGCTTCTCTTAGTAGGCTCTGCCTTGTCGAGGCCAAAAAGGGCCCCACTGTACCCTGCCCTGCCCTGCCCTTCTGATGCCATTTTGCCCAGGCGTGACTGGGAAGGCAGTGAAGGGAAAGGATTAGGTCAGAGTGACATGGACTTTGTAGCAGCGTGGAGGATGCAGAGGCACGAAACGTCGATTCGCCTGTATGCTTGCAACCCCGGCTCTTGAGATAAGTGAAGCGTTATTGTTAGTGGCAGGGGTTGTTTGTAAAAACAATGCAGACTGGGGACGTTACTGCATGCTCGGTTATGCTTTTCTCTTCTGCTTCGTGACATGTGTACATTTCTGGCAAATTGTCACATGGGAACTGTGCCTGGAGACCCCCCTCTTGTACACTGTTGCACACGCGTGTGTTTCTGTCGTGCCGTTCTAATAAATCTATAGCTTTTCTTTACTGCTAGCATGCCGGTTTGTTTAACCAGGCTCCGACATGGCCAAGTGGAAAAACATTCCACTTGGTTTTCCTTAAGTCTGTTACGTTGGACCTCAGCTCCCTCGGCTTGGCTTGGAGGGATTTGGCATTTGCCTATAAACACACCGACAATGGCATAGCGCACACGTCACAACAAGCAGGGGGGCTGAATCCTGACTGTGAATTGAACAAGAACGAGCAAGCCGGCTGCAGGCTCTGCTGACTGATTGCTCCCCCCACAAACAGGTGGGGTCACCTACCCACAGGCACGCGCAAACTTCGAACTCTGTTTTGCGGGGGGGGAGGGCCCCTCTCCTAATGTCCATGGCACTTCTATTCCTCCCCCACAACCCCATGCCTTTTAAACTGTGAATATCAGAATGCTGTATAGGAAATGGGTGGGTATTAAAGTCAGAATACAGTTTAAGTGAATGCCCAGTTTAAAGTACACACTTTAAGGACTCCTTGGGGTTTTTTTAACTGAATTGAAAGCTGGACTCTTAAACTAGACTTAGGTTTATTCCTAACTTTTAGCTTTTAAAGATGTAAAACTGAGCCTATACTGAGCTTTAATTGAAGCCTAAGTCTGCATCTTGTTTATATGACCTTTTCACTGGCTAAACCTACACTATGGGGTTTATTGTTGTTGTTGATTTGATAGTAATATATGATATGAGTTGTAGTTATTAGTTTCCTACCCCATATCTGAACATGTGTTTGCTCCAAGTGTCCGGCTGAGTTTTGCTGCAAGCACTCAAGACTACTATGCTAAAGGAGGGTTGGAAAAACCATGATCCTCTGCAGCGATCTCCCCCCTGAGTTTTAGCTTCCTAATTGCAAGTTGCTAAAGAAGTACAATTCTGAAGTTTAGTTCTGCCTGCTCAGGCATTGCAGCAGGGAGGCATGCTCTGGGCAAAGACACCCCGGGCTCTTCGTTGACACCCTGCGGCCGTGGAGATCCACTATACAGAGGTGGCAGGGGCCATTTCCACAGCAGTGCCCTGAAAGCCCCAGAAAAGCGGGGAAGGAATTCAGGACTTGTGTGTTCGTGCTGCCACGTGGCCAGGGAATCATGAGGCCTTCCATTTTTGACTCACGAGCTGGGCTTCCTTTCAGTCCTGCCCCCTCCTCTCCTGTGCTGCATTCGGCTGATCATTTCTGCTCAACTTCCTCCTTCTGTCTGCAAGGGGATGTGTATGGGGGGGGCATTTTTCAAGCTGGAGGCCCTGCCCCCCCCCAGCCTTTGGAGGAAGGTTCTTCTGGCCCTCATCAGCTGCTTCTTGCTTGCTTTGCTCCCCAGGGAGGTGGCTAGGGAGGAGCTGGTGCTAACGCATGAATGGAGGGAGCCATTGGTCAACAATGCCATGTTTTCCGGACGAAGAAAGCAATGGAAATGCTAGCAACATGCATGGTTTTTTTCAGGTGTGGGTGGACTTATAAGCATGTTAAAGCATCCTTGGACTGAGAACAACTATAAAGGACAGTTGCAAATGCTGGTCATTCTCTGTGACATCCCTTTGCTTATAAGAAGAAGTCCAGCAAATGTGGAAGTAGTTTGAAGCAATCTGTCTCCAAATCAGCTCTTTGAAAGAAAGCACAAAAACCTCGCAGTCTTAAAGTGGCCTCAATGGACCTGCAAGTCTAATTTGATCCACCGAGGCAATTCTTATGTTGTCACGGCGTGATTTCTCTTAAATAAACAGAACAGCTTCAACAGGACGATTTACCCATTTGGTTGGGTTATGATGACCTTCCAAAAGAAGCGTATCTTTGCAAAGAAATGTAGCAGCCTTTTTCTGGCTTGATCACACAAGCATCAAAGGAACGGAAGAAAAGGAGGGAGTCAACACAACTGGTTTCAATCACACAGGAGAGTCAAGCTCATCTGACCGTTATCTGCTCTTTGACGTGTAAAGGAAGCAGAGAATCACCGCGAGGGCAATAATTGTCAAGATGCATCTGTGACAGATGGCTTTATTGCATGAACGATGGGGATTTGACTGAGCCCAGTGTGTGTGTCCACCAGGAATAGCCAATTATTCCTACGGAACCTTTGCTTGTTTTTAAGTTATAGTCCTATCAAAGACGGTCCAGTGGGCTTTGACTGCTTCTGCAGGATGAGGAGCAAACGGTATCATGCTGTTGCTGTGACAAGAGGGGGCAGAGGGACGAGGAGGCGCTGCCTTTGTGTGGGCTCCTCCTTGCATGTGTTTGCCATGGCCTTCTTGTCCTTGACTTCCACCAGGAGCTTGTCTTTTGATTTGGAGCTGCCTTCTCTGGAAGTCCCCTTCCCTTCTGTGGATTTTTCCTGGGATAATGGCAGCACTAACACACACGCCCTGGATGGCTTCCCTCCTTCCGTGAGACCTGCAGGGCACGACTGCACAAAGGGTCTTTTGCCACTGCCACTGAACCTCTGGACAGGTGAGTGGGCCTGGGATTGGCTGGCTTCTTCTGCTCCAGAAAATGCTTCCTCCCTCCTTCTGCTCCACCATGGGACCCCCAAGTCTTTCCAGAGGGGTTCGGGCCCCTGGAGCAGTGTGCGATGGGCGCAGATGAGGGAGGATCACCCCACATTGGGCCCATGCTGATCCCAAGTCAGACCCTGGAAAGTTCGCCCTTCCATCAGCAAACCTTCCATATCCAGAGAGGCTTTTCAGAAGAGGATGGGAAATGTTCCTTCAGCGAACGTCTTTAAGGTCTTAGGTCCAGCTGGGGCCTACAGCAATGTCTGGAGCTGCAGACAAGTCTGATGGACTTGAGCAGGATCCCTCCTCAGGATCGGCTCTCGGTGGCGGTCACACAAGAAGCAGGGGGCCATTCCAAGGGCCCGGAGCAGGGCATTTCTGTCTTTCTTCCCTCCCCCTTGATCCCCAGGCCCCATGTTCCAGCCCCGGCTACAAGACTCCGTTACTGCATGGGGCTTCCGTCTTCTGCATGGCGATCATCCAAACGGGGACACACAGCTCCGGAAAGCCATCTTGCTTCTGCTGCCTCAGGACGGCGAGTCCGCTCTTTGCAATCAGGCTGTGGAGGATGTTCAGATCTCGGATCACGCTGCTGTCCAGCGGATCGAGGAGACAGCCCTCGCGGGCCACGTTATCCTTGAGGATGATCACGCCGTTTTCCTTCAAGCCGTTCTGGCAGCGGATTAAAAAGCCCAGCAAGTCTTTATCTGTCAGGTTTCCTGGGGGACATAAAGTGAGTCAGGACCACACCTTTCATTGGACCAAGAGCGCTCCTACGTGAGCCTTGCCAAAGCACCCGGTTATTAGAGGCACCGGAATTGTACTGGCTGCTGCAAACTTGGCAAAATTTTGCCACAGGTAAGAGAAAAATAACTGTGGGAGGGCACAGAAAGGAAAATGTGTGTCTGCAGAGCAGAAAGCTCACTTTCAGATTTCTGAAAGACTGGAAAACAAAATATGGGGATCAACGGGGGCGAACCTGGGCTCAGGAATGCTGGGGGTCATAAAACTTTTTTCAGTCTAAATGTGTACAGGAAGGCTTCCTGGGGTTGCTTTCCTCTCTTGACAGTCCTTCTGTTCGCAACTGTGTGACAAATACAGCTTTGCGTAACACTGCACAACCCCCAGGCTTCCCAGCCGTGCTCCAGTGGTGTGAGTCTAAGTCCCGCTTGGGCTTTTCTCACCCGGCCCCACGGGGATTGGGAAACCTGGTGTTTTTAAGCTTATAAGTACCACACACAAGTTGCTGGAGAGGTTTTTTGGCAATGCAAGGCCACTGAAAGAGGACTCTGTGTGGTGCGTATGCTGACGTAGATGGAACGCCGACCCTGTGGGTGCGGAAATGATAGACACACAAGCAGAGGCAACCCAAGGGATTTCGCATCCTCGCAGAGGGTAGCTTTTGTGTTCCAGCGGAGTGCCGCACGGGTATCCTTCCACCAAAGAGCATTCCTCTTTTGACAGCTCCCAGCTCTTCCACCACCCCCTGCTCCGGGTTAGCCTAGCCCAATCTCGCCTTCTACACGTTTCCCCATGAAAAGAAAAACCCGACTGGTCGAGTCTAATGTCCGCCTTCTGCAAAGTCAGTGGCTGCAAGGGCGGCTGGTGGCTGTCCTCCAACGCGACCCGCTAGTCGTGCTTCTGTGTCAGAGCTGAGGCTGAGAAGTGGCCCACAAACCAGGCAGCACAGCAGGAATCACCGCCCAGCCTTCCAGGTGGTTTCTGCAGGAAGGAAGGATGGCTGGCCGGGTGGGAAGGGGGCTGCAAAGGCCCCTTCGCAGCCGCCCCGGGACAGCCGTTGCCAGGCCTTTCCCCGCAGGAACCAGCACTGCATTTGCACCTGCTCTCCGACTCACCACGTCCCCCCTGTGGGCATGCTGGGGCGTGTGCGTGCGTGGATTATTCTTCCGGGGAAAACGGGCTGTGGGAAAAGGGTCACCCACCCCTCTCCCGGCACTACTGCTGCAGTCAACAAAAGATGGGCTCTGCCATGCCTTTCTGCTTTCAGGCACATTCTCAAAAAGTGTGACGCGTGCACGCGAAGACCGGTGCAGTGCCAGGACACGTACCAGAAGCCCCCAGCAAATCTGCTTCTGAGAGGAGCTTGCTGTCAGCCGCAGGCCTCGGGTCACTGCCGAGATGCCTCTGCCCCGAGTCACGGGCTCCTTCCCGGCATCCTCGCCTCACCACAAACCCTGAGCGCCCCATCGCTCGAGCTGACCTGAATCTTCTGGATTCTCCCTTGGCAGCCCATCCTCTCACCCAGCAGGCGCCGCCCTGCACCCACGGTCCATTTCTCTTCCCCGCGCATCGTTACACAGCGGCCAGGTGACAGGACTGACCTGAAACCCACTGAATCCAGATGACGTCATATTTTCCAGGCGCTGGTGTGAATTCCTGGAGGCTGCAGCAGTGGTACGTGTCCACTCTTTCTCCCTGATCCTTTAAGTAGTTCTGAGCTTCTGCCAAAAAATTATCCATCATGTCCACCAACTCCACGTGCCTGAAGAAGGGAAGGAGGACATGCTTGCTGACCCTTCCGATACCCGAGCCGCAGTCAAGGGCGAAGTCAGTGCCAGCTTTGCCTGGTCCCTGTCGAGATGCAAGACAACAACAGCTTATAGCTTGCTGCTCAGACCTCGTCTTTACCACCCTCGGTGAAGTAGATGAATGTTCTCTCAGAATCACAGAATCGTAGAGTCGGAAGGGGCCAGGAAGGCCACAGGGTCCCACCCCTGCGAGCTGTTGCGGGGCACCACGCCACACCCTCCCACCCAGATGGCTGCCCAGTTTCTCCTTGAACATCTCTGGTGTGGGAGAGCCCCCCACCTCTCCGGGCAGCTGGTCCCACTGCTGTATTGCTCTGACAGCGAGGAAGCTTTTCCTGAAGTCCAGCTTGAACATAGTTGGTGAGAAGAGGACCAGGAGGAGAGAGGATGGCTCAGTTAACACCAGCTGGTGGGCCTGCACCCAGTCCCCAGCTCGGGGCCAAACCTCAGACATGACTGTACTCAGCATTACATCTTAGCAAGTTCTTGAAAAATTAAGAGACTGCACAGAGGAGCCTCATGGTTATTGGGATTCTAGGATGCAATCCCAGCAAAGCATCCACCCCGTTCCACTGTGCAGCAGTTAGATTCAGGAGGAAAATTCCTTCAATCCGCATACACTCATTCCACTTTCAGTATTTGTGGGGAGTGAAAGGACTTGGTGCCTGCTTGCCTATTGCAGGACTGGGACCACCAAAACATGGCGTATACACCTTCCCACTGTATTTTGGAGCTGTGCAAAATTACAGCTCTACTTCAGGATGTTTTCTCAGTCTTAAAAGAAATTCTGTTTCCTTCCTGTGAGATTCCCATGGATTGAACTGAGTTCTTATTTAATCATTTCCTATTAGGTGAAATTCAGTATAAGTTAAAAAATGGGCATCTTTCCTCAAAAACTTCACTGATGTTACTGGAATTCCTTGACGATCCCTCCGATTCGGACAGATATTCCTAGGCAACTTTGCTTGGGATTTTGGTTTACTGCAACTGCATGCAAACGCTGAGGCCAGAATAGACGCGAGGCAGGGACAGATGGGGACAAGGGACGGGCCCTGTCCAGCATTTCCTTTTTCTGGGTTACAGCAGCCGTGCGGAACTCTGAAGGACACAGGGGGCCTGGGCTTGGCGCACACTTCCCCAGCGAGCACGACGAGACTGAGAGGAGCAAAAAGAGATTTTATGCCAAGAACATTTCGATCGCAAGGGAAAGGGCAATCAACTTGGAGTATGTGGCGGAGTCCCCTTTTCTACCTTTGCTGGTAAGGCGGCAATGACAGATGCCCATTGGACCGAAATTCCCACTGCAGCTGCTGATCGGTACATTAGAATCCAGGGAGTTCCTGTGCTCACCTGGGAGGCAGGGCTACCTGGGGTTGGGCTGGGAGCAGTGGTGGGGGATTTTGCCATCCCTGGCCACATGGATGGCTCTGGCTTGGGGACGTGTCCAGGTGTGTCCTACAACTCCACATTCAATCATCACAGCAAGGTGAAGAGAAAGGTTTGCTTAGCCTTCCTGGTGACCATTTATCCAGTCAGAACTGCCCTATTTGACCTGCTTCTTCACCCACAGTGAAAAAGATCAGATTCAGTGATCTTGACTCCCTGCAGCTTAGTGAGAGACCTTCACTGGCCCCCTGGGAAAGGGTCAGAGTTAGGCCAGGATGGGGAAAGCGGCAGCCCTCAGCCTGTGCTGCCCCAAGTCAGGGATGATAGGCGTTGCAGTTTAACAGCCGGGCCGGTGGATTTCCACGCTTATGTTAGGTATTACCCTTACTACTCAAGCCTTGTCTGATCAAACTTAATTTTTAAAAAAGGACACATACCACGTATCTGCTGTTTAATGACTAATGTGGACTGGTTGGTATGCCACTTGTAGATATACTTGAGGGATTTGATCTTTGAGGAATTCAGCGTGAAATAATGTGATTTGCACCCTGTGATAGGTTGAAATGTAGCTGTCCATTGGATTTTGCAGTATTCCGAATGCTGCAATGGAGTTCTTAGCACTTTAGCCACATCAAGATGCATAGTTAAATATATATTCTAGAAGAAAACATCATCTGTGTTGTCTGGAAAGATGTACTTAAGTGCATATCTTGAGTTGGGGGTTGCTTTGGTTTGTTAAAGCTTTGGGTTAGTCCTGCTCCTCTTACAAGGGATCCAACCGTCTCTGAGAATTTCTTATGATTTGTAGATGTGAGGACCGCTGAAATGACCGGAGATTCCAGTGCAAATGCAACTGTGCAGCTCTGTCATAGCACTGGCGGGATTAAGTTAAAGCTGGAGTCCAAAGCCGGCCCCGAGTCACGAATGTGACGGTTGCGGGAGCGAGGTCAGGGTGGAGTTTGGCTCAGTCACCTCCCTTTCACATGTTCACTGGCGCATCATGTCAGTCACCGGCATCTCTGATTGCTTCAGCGATTAGTTACGAAGGTCAGGCAAAGGGCAGGCAGATGGAATCATTGCTAAAAATATTGTAGGGGGTACGTATCCTTGCATAGAGGAGCCTTAGAAAAAGCTCATTGGGCATCCTGACCCTTCTGCCTTGTTTGTAAGAGAAGTCATGAGAGGAGGAGTCAAACACTCTGGTCCCAAGAGGTTCTCTTCCCACAGGTAACCGTGGTCAAAATGGCAGCCATTTTGAATATTGTTTCCTTGAGACCGCGCTCTTCTTCCAGAAGCATGTAGCGGACCAGAATTTACACCGTTACACTGGGAATGGAATATTTTTTTCTGTCTTCCAATTTATAGAAGGTGTTTATCAGGAGTGTTTGAAACTGAATCCTAGAGGGCAGAGAGAAGTACACCTGGGCGCAACAACATTCACATGCCGATGCACCACAGGAGAGAGCAGCTCTAACCATGCCCAGTAGCACCAAAGGGTGCAGGGAGACCGGCAGAGGATAACAGACGTGGCCTTGGGTGTTGATGCGACTGCCCAGAGCGTGGGAAACAAGCAGCGCTTCTGTTCTTAATATCGGAGCGTGAATAGGACCTGATGGGTAGAACTGAAACATGGGGGGACGACTCCCATGGCTGGAGTTCAGCAACTGGAGGACACAGAAGGAACAGAAAGGGAGGTGGGGTCACACTATATGTTGAAGATCCATATTTCTGCACAGTCGTACAAGAGAATGTGCTTAGTAGCCCATCACGAGCATCTGGATGAATATGATTGGAGCAAGGAATAAAAGGAACGCAGTGGCTGGAGTCAAGAAGAAGGTGAGGGTGAAACTTTTGGAAAGCAAATAGCTGGCATTTCAAGGACGCATGTTGCTGCTGTTCTGGGGGACTTCAGTTCCTCTGATATCCACTGGGAGACAAATTCTGCCAAACATGGCTCCTCTGAGAGATTCCTAACATGTTTGTTGAGAACTTCCTCCAGCAGAAAGTGGAGGAAGGAACTGGAGGACTGGCTATCCTTGACTCAGAACATAGACACAGAGCGAGTCAGAAGGAGCCTCCCGGGCCATCCAGTCTGACCCCCAGCTCCAGACTTGATCTAAGCAACAGGGAAGACCTAGTGGGAAAAGTGGCAGTTACAGTAACACTGGGAGAAGTAACCTTACTTGAATTCTTGATCTTAAAAGAAGCAAAAGCCAAGTCTAGCCAAACATGTACCCTGGATTTCAAGAAGGCCAATTTTAATAAACTCAGAACAATGGTAAGTTTTATTTAAAGTGGCGAGTGACTCAATGAGAAAAGCAGTCCAAGAAGGGTGGAAATATTTAAAAAGGGAAATTCTAAAGGTGCAATTACAAACAATTCCAACAAGGGGAAGGGGTAGAAGACAAAAGAAGATGCCCAAGTGGCTTCACAAAAAGCTTAGCGATGATGTGAAAAAAGGACATGTACTGGAAGTGGAAGGAAGGCCAGGCTGCAAAGGAAGAAGGCAGGCATGTAGGAATTGCAGGAAGGCTAAAGCTGGGAATGACCTGAGGCTAGTGAGGCATGCTAAAAGTGCCTTTGACAACAACAGGAGGCCTTCTTCAGCCATGTCTATAGCAAAAGACATAGGGAAGAAATGGGGGTTCAGCCACTCAGTGTGGAGGCCAAAATGATAGCAGACGGCAAAGAAAAGGCAGAAGTGCTCGGCTGCTGCTTTGCTTCCGTCCTCTCCTGAAAGAGGATCTCTGACCTTCCTGAGAAAAGGGGAAATTACATGCTGAAGGCACAGGGTGGCAGCTCAAGATCGATAGGCAAATGGGCAAGGATCCCCTAATTAGTTTGAATGAGTTCAAATCTTCAAGGCCCAATGAACTGCACGCAGAAGAACTCTCTATTATCTTCGAGAAATCATGGGTGAGGGGAAGTGCCGGAGGACTGGAGGAAGGCGGGCGCATGTTGCCCCTGTCTTCAAGAAGAGAAAAAATAAGAACCTGTGAACTGCAGGCCAGTCAGCCTGACATCAATCCCTGGGAAAATTCTGAAGCAGATTGTAGAGCAGTCCATCTGTAGACACCTTGAAAACAATGCTGTGATTACTGGAAGCCAACATGGATTTTTCAAGAATAAATCTTGTCAGGGTGATTCCCTTTGTTGATTGGGTAACATCCCTGATGGGCTGTGGGAATACTCTGGATGTATATCTTGGCTTCAGCAAAGCTTTTGACAAAGTGCCCCAGGAGACCCTGATTAGCAAACCAGATCGAAGTGGACTAGATGGAGCAATTGCCAGGGGGATCCACAGTTGGCCACAGAACTGGACTCAACGGGCGCCCATGACTGGCACCCCCTCAGACTGGGGAGAGGGAACAATGGGGCCCGGCAGGGCTCAGTCCGGGGCCCAGCGCTCTGCAGCTTTGTAATGAATGATGTGGATGAGGACACGCAGGGGCCGCTTCTCAGATTTGCAAGTAATGCAAACTTGGGCAGGATGGCTAATACTCTGGAAGACAGAAAGGGAGGTCAAAGGATCTCCCTGACCAGGGCTTTTTTTGTCATCGAACGCACCTTTTTCCCCAATGGATTTTACGAAGTGATTTTGAATCGTAGCAGGTCAGCAGCAAACATCGTTAACATGGTGCCTGTGGGCGGGCTGCTTTGTGTCCGTGCTGACAGTGAGTGAGTGCGTACTGCCCATTATGTTTGTGTATGTGTACTGGTTTTATGTGTGTGTGGAGTGACAGGCTTTACACTAAAAATCTATTTTAGTGTAAAAGTGTGACCCCAAGACATGAGTTCCGGCACTTTTTTTTTTTTTTTTTTTTACAAAAAAAGGCACTGGGTTGGAGTACTGAGCTGAAAACAACAGAAGGGAATTCAATAGGAACAAATGCACCTAGGAAGAAGTCATGAAATGACTTTGTGGGAAATCCTGCCCCTCCCTTCTGCGAGCAAGAGTAAAAATGTGGCTGCTCTCTAACTACCAAAGGAGCAGCTCGCTCTCAAAGCTCAAATCCACCCTGAGCATGTGAGTGAGTTAGAAAGGATTAAGTACCACTTGAGAGCCATTTAAGATAACCAAGCAGCACTGAAGTGAATTTATTGCCTGTAATCCTTTTTCTGGCCCGGAGCCCATTGAGAGGAGTTACAAACCTTTACAACTAATCCATTTAGTTTCTGATTGATAGGGTAGGCTAGGCAAGGAATGGCTCTCGTTCGTGAAAGCCTGGCCCCCCTCGAGCAAACGGCTTCGCCACCACTGGACAGTCCCTGGGCGTGGGGCACGCAGGCAGCCTAGATGCTCAGAGGCACAGCCCGGGCTGGAACCCCGGAACTGCACAGAGAAGGGGCGACTGCGAGGAGCTTATGCTCTTCCTGCCCTCCCACTCTTCTCTGCTCAGGTTCTTCTCCCCCAGGTATTTCTCCTCCCGGTTTTGATAGATCTGTCTGGAATCCCGACCATGGGAAAACTGGCTGGAGAGGGGAGCTCAGGGACGAGGCTGCGGCTGGAGAGATGGCCAAAAACCTCTGCTCCGGCAGCTGCTTCCCCCTTCCGGGGGCGAGC
Source organism: Varanus komodoensis (assembly GCF_004798865.1). Lineage (NCBI taxonomy): Eukaryota > Metazoa > Chordata > Lepidosauria > Squamata > Varanidae > Varanus > Varanus komodoensis. The sequence continues at coordinate 292,923 of NW_025335855.1, forward strand.
CCGGCGCCCTCACCCCACAGCTGTTTTGATACGTCCACTGAAAATACCTAGGCAGTTTCTGCACAAGCCTGCGAGCCTCTGCTTGACCCAGGCTTCTGCTTGCAGATGCTTTGAGGGATTAAGGCAGGCTCCTTCACACGTTTTCCCCAGGGTTTTCCTCTCTCTGCTTTTCGCTATCTTCCACTGCACAACAACAACGCGAGGCCGTGATATAGTGCAAATGTGGGAATACACCAGGGCTTTGTGCTGCCATTCACAAAACTCCCAGACTCTCCTTGATGGAAAGAGCCAAGTTGGTAACAGTTAGAAATCAGGGAATGGCCCTGTAGGACGGCAGGGCCATTCGCTGAGAGTGCGAGCAAGTGGGGATAGTACAAGGACACAATTTGTAGGAAGGTTTGCAGGCTCCCGGGCACATCCAAGGCTCAACTGCCTCCTTGGCTGCTCTCTTTCTTCTGATCTATTTAAAGAATTCTCAACTGTTGGCCCTGATTTGGTGCTCCTCGAGGGGCTTCCTTGCCTCTGTGCTGGTCTGCCTGCACCGCCTGCGTCCTTTTCATTCAGGCAAGACTTCCATTTATTTGAAGGAAGATCTCTCTCTAATCGCTTCCTGGACTCTGTGCGTTAACCATGCCAGTGATGTGCTGGCATTCGTGCTGCCTTTCCTCACTTGGGCTATGCACTTTTTCTGTGCTTCTATTCTACTGTTTTTGAATAATTCCCAAGCAATTTGAAGCAAATTAAACTTCTTGATCCTCCTCTTCAGCTTCTTGTACACAAGTTCCCTCCTTTTTGAGAAGTTTTCTCTTTTGCTGCCCAATGCACCCGTGCTTCACCTGCAGATTAAACCTGATGCCAGCGTGGTCGCCGCTCCCTGACGGCTCCACATCATTTCCCTCCTGTGCCCCGGGCAACCCTGCCAGGACTGGATCCAAGGTTGCCACCCCTCTGGTAGCCTCCACCACCAACTGCCAGGGCGCTGTCCATTAGGGCATCAAGAAATGTAGCCTCTCTGCCAGAACGGGAACATGCATATATCCAGCCCATGTGGGGGCAGTTGCAGCCCCCCATTATTTCAGGACTGCCTGGCCTCATTTTCCATCTCAAGACCACCATGAGCATCCTGGTCCGAGGGACAATAGCCGATTCCCAGGACTAAGCTAGTGCCGGAGCCAGGAATGGTCACCCCTGGTGCTTCCGCGGAGCAATCCTCACACTTTAGATTATCAGCCCGGCTGGACTCCATGCCACCCTTTTTCTTTTCACAAAAAACTTACGTTTCCCATCACCTCCCAAGGGAAGGCTGGGATTATGCTCCGCATTTCCAGCCAGAATGTACATTGCAGCTGGGAGTGCTCAGCAGGTGAGGTGGAGTGGCGCACGCGGGGGAGGCTGGGGTGGAGCCGCACCATCCCCCAAGCCATCTTGAAATTGGAGAATTTCCTCCCAGAGTTGCTCTTGTCAGGACACAGTGCGTGAAAGCGCTCTACAAGAACAGCTGCGCACTTAAGGTGGATCCTGGTCTGACCGGAATCCTTGCTGCCAGGCTTGTCCTTCGCACATGCCGACGTGCTGCTGCCCTGGAGCTTCTTGTTCTGGGGGTGTTGTGCTGCTGTTCTTCCCGTGTGCCTCTAGCAAATGGCCTACGTGGTCCCCACCCTCTCCTCCAAACTGTGTAAGCAGCTGACGGGTTGCAAAAGTGTCTCGGGGGACGCCGTCTGGGGGCCCCTTTGGGAGCTGCCCGCACACCGTGTGCATTCCCTGCAGGGACACCCCCGGCGGGACTCTTTCTGGCTCCTTGCCAGTCTCCAGCCAGCACATGTGAATGCGGGCTCCGCAGGCTCTCGTCGGAATGGAGGCATCGTCAGAAAAGCAGGGGCTCGGGTATCACAGCATTTGCCAATTGCAGTGGCGGGCAACTCACTCTCAGAGATGACTCACCCCCACAACACTCCGGAGGAATTCCCGGGAAGACTGGGTGTCGATGTTGGACAACTCGACGAAGTCTCCCATCATGCCCTCCTCCGACGCTTGCACCGCCCTGTAGAAGTGCTTGGCCCTGGCATAGAACTGCATCTCGCCATCGATCACCTCGCTTGTCAGAGCGTACAGTTTGACTGCAGGGGGACAAAGCAGTGGCTGAGCCCCAGCTGGGCTACCAGCTGAAACTGCGTGTGTGCATTTTAATGCATCCCCATTAAAGGAAAGAAAGGGTCCGGAAAGTGGGCAGAGGGCTGCCGGCGATTGCCCCCTCCCCGTTGACACGCAACCATGAGCAGGGAGAAGACCTCGGGGCCCTGCAGTGTTCAGGGGAGATTCCCGTGGGAGGGCCCCGGGGCAGGGGAGGGGGCACAGCACGCCCTTCCCTGGGTCATGTGCATCGCATGCAGGAGCATCCTCAAAGCAGGCTGCAGCGGGCCAGCTTGGTAAATCCGGGGGACCCCTGTGTGAGACACACGCCCCCCTGCTGCGTGCCCAGGCCTGCTGGCTCCCTCAGGAAGGGGGGCTCCCATGCAAGCCGGGAAGAAGTGCGCTGCCGGTAACGCGCAGCAGAGCAGACTGTGAGAGCGGGGCTCGTAGGTTCTGTCCCAACGGCGCACCAAGGCAATTGCTCCGTCAGCCAAAGCATCTTGCCCGCCCCACACGCATTAGCTGAACCATCCGCTCCATGCAAGCAATTTTAAGGCAGGGCGGAGTCCTCCTGTGCATGCGTTTATTTTTGCAGGAAGACCTGCCCTACGGAGAGCGAGGCTGCACGTGAGGGGTGCTCAAGATCCGTGGCAAGCGCTTCGCCTTGTGGCCTGCGTTCGGTGGACCGTATTGCCTGCCCCTTCCTTTCCGCAGGAATATGGGATTCCTTTCGGAGGCAAGCTTTCCACGGGCACCCCAGCCACCAAGGCCCGATGCAGCCTTCCGGCTTACTCACCCAGAGGCACCTTCTCCAGCAGGTAGAGGTAACTCTGGAAAAAATCGTTCCGAATTGCCTTGTGCAAGACGAAGGACATGCTGTGTCGACACAGCTCCTCATCGGTCTTGTGCCAGCGAGACCTGAAGGCCAAGTGGGCTGCCTTGTACTCCATGGCGCTGGGAATTTTCTGGAAGAGGCTGCCCGGGTAGCAGCCCAAGTGGGACTCCCCCATCCCGCCCGAGGGCTGGAATGGTGTCATTTACACCAGGGCCACCTCTGTCATTCTATATTCTTCTATATTCGGGCACATGTCTGCCGCGGCTCCTGCCATTTGCTCAGAATATTTTCTGGAGTGTCCCGCTCCTAAGTAAGCAGGTGCTGGGAAGTGCTAAAGAGCCAGATTGCTTAGGCAGGGAAAAAGTATATCTGCTCTCAGCGAGGCCACTTCAATTAGTGTTCGAAATCTCATTAACTTTTGAAAGGGAGAGGAACATTGTCCAGGGATTCCTCCCACTCTGGTACGGCAGGCAATAATCCCCACAGGTGGCCGTCCCGCTGCCTCTTGAATGCCTCCGTGTGGGGGGCCCACGGCCTCCCTAGGTCACGGCTTCCACCGTCCTGTTCCTCTCGCAGTCTGGAAGTTCTTGGTTTCCTGTGGCTTGAGCCCATTACTCCATGTCCTACACTCTGGCATGATGAGGCGAGATCTGGTCTTCAAGATGGCATCTTCTGTGTACCATGAAAGAAGAACTAGGACCTCCTAGGCGTGTACTCCACCTGTGAGCATGTGGTCCATGTTCCGGACCCGGTGAGGCTCTGGCAGTTTACTGACTCTTGGTGTGCCCTGAAGCTCCAGCGGATCCTCAGCCGGCGCCCACTCACAAGGGGCCTGCAAAATGACTCCCACTATTCTGACAGGGCATTTCTCAGTCTCCTCGTCACTGTCCATCCCAGTGGCCACTTCCCTTAGACTATGCCTTCCACTGGACCAGTTAGGAGCTCTGCTCTCCGCTTTTCCAGCAGATCATGCCATCTAAGCAAGAAGAAAAGGAAGTATTGCTTTGGATTTTTCAAACATACATCTGTTTCCTGAACATTTAAGCTGTCAAGATGCCACTAAGAAATGGGATCAGGGCTGTGGAGTTTAGCATGCCTATTAGCTCAGCACCGGCATTACCAGCAGAGAGAGCTCACGATGTTTCTGAAGGGTTCCCCTCCATGTAAAATGCCTGGGTTCTGTTTGTGGAACCTGTGCCATGAACTCAGTTCTCCATGAAGGAGAAACAAAGTGAGTGAAAATGATTATCTTACAAATTAAAAATGTTAATTAGCAGTGAAAGTTGGACCATAAGGAAGGCTGAGCGCCGAAGAATTGAGGCCTTTGAATTGTGGTGCTGGAGGAGACTCCTGCGAGTCCCTTGGACCTCAAGGCAATCAAACCGTCAGTCCTAGAGGAGATCAACCCTGACTGCTCTTCAGAAGGCCAGATCCTGAAGATGAAACTCAAATACTTTGGCCACCTAATGAGAAGGAAGGACATCCTGGAGAAGACCCTGATGCTGGGAACAATAGATGGCAAAAGGAGAAGGGGACGGCAGAGGATGAGGTGGCTGGATGGGGTCACTGAAGCAGTTGGTGTGAGCTTGAATGAACTCCAGGGGATGGTGGAGGACAGGAAGGCCTGGAGGAATGTGGTCCATGGGTGGGCGATGGGTCAGACATGACTTTGCAACTAACAACAACAATGTAATAAAACCCACCAAAAAAAGTTGCTTGCTAATTTACATGGCATGCTGTTTTTTTAGCTCCAAGAGTAGTTTCTGCACATTCTTTGGGGCTCTAGTTCTGCTTCATGTGTTTCACCATCTCCTTTAACTTCAGCTGCCTTAGCTGCCTCCTCCTTTGCTGCTTTCTCTTCTCCTGGGGGTCTTCCTTCAGTTCTTCAGTGGAAAGTTGGGAGACGTCTAGAGCGTAGGTGGAGGAAATCACGGGATGAATCTGATCGAACATGCCTACGAGCTCACTATCGAGCCTATGCTGTGGTGGTGAGGGCGGCGAAGAAGAAATTCTTCTCCACTTCCATTGCCTCCTCACAGTGCCGTCCAGCGGAGCTCTTTCAAGTGGTACATGAGCTGATACACCCTGGCCCTAAGAAAGATCCCATGGCACCTTCGATGGCCCGCTGTGACGACTTTGCCCAGCAAGGAGAAAATTGCTCAGATTGTCACGAGCTGGACTCCGCAAGTGATTCAGATCCTTTAGGGGAGATGCCAATGACTCCGTCTGGTCAGATATTAATGGATTAATTAATGGATATTGCGGCCTGATGTGGACAAGGTGCTTGGACAAGTATGTTCCACCACCTGCTTCCTTGACCCTTGCCCTTCTTGGCTGCTGAGCAAAGCCAAACACAGGATTGGTGCCTGGATCCAGGAGGTTATCAACGCCTCTCTGAGGGACGGCCGGGTGCCCGCTCCTTTAAAGGAGGCGGTAATCAGGCCTGTCCTGAAGAAGACGTCCCTGGATCCAGAGATGGCCACCAATTATAGACCAGTGGCCAACATCCCGTGGCGGGACAACTCCAAGCATTCTTGGATGAAACTGACTATGTGGACCCACTTCAGTCTGGCTTCAGATCCGGGTTTGGTACTGAATCTGCCTTGGTTGCCCTGTATGATGACCTGTGCAGGGAGAGATACAGGAGGAACGCATCCTTGTTGGTTCTCCTGGACCTCTCAGCAGCTTTCAACACCATCGACCATGGTATCCTCCTGGATAGGCTGGTGGGATTGGGAGTAGGGGGTACTGCTTGGCAGTTGTTCTGCTCCTATCTCGACGGCTGATTCCAGAAGGTGGTTCTGGGGGACTTTGGCTCTGTGCTATGGCAGCTATGCCATGGAGTACCGCAGGGGTCCATTTTGTCCCCCTTGCTATTCAACATCTACATGAAACTGCTGGGAGAGGTCATCAGGAGGTTTGGGCTGTGGAGTCATCAGTATGCTGAAGACACCCAGCTCTACCTCTCTTTTTCAGCCAATCCAGGTGAGGCAGTGGCTGTACTGAACCGGTGCCTGGCTGAGGTAATGGGCTGGATGAGGGCCAATAAACTGAAACTCAATCCAGACAAGACGGAAGTCCTGTTAGTGGGTGGATCGAGCTCCTGGTAGGTGACTTGGGCCTTGCCCTGAATGGGGTTGCACTCCCTCTAAAAGACAGGGTCTGCAGCTTGGGAGTGCTCCTTGACCCGGAGCTGTCCTTGGAAGCTCAAGGGACTGTGGTGGCGAGGAGCGCTTTTCTTCAGCTTCAGCTAATCCATCAGCTGCATCCCTACCTGGAGGAAAATTGCCTAGCGACAGTGACACATGCATTGGTTACTTCCCGGTTGGATTTCTGCAACGCGCTCTACGTGGGGCTGCCCCTGAAGACAGTCCGGATACTTCAGATGGTGCAAAACAGAGCAGCCAGGTTGCTGACGAGGACTTAGCGTTATTCTCATATAACCCCAGTCCTCTATCGAAGTCCGGGCTCAATCCAAGGTGCTCGTCATTACCTATAAACCCCTTAATGGCTTGGGACCTGGATACCTAAAGGAACACCTTCTTCCGTATTTGCCCTCCCGCCCCCTGAGATCGGCAGCAGAGGCCCTCCTCCGGGAACCCTCCGTGAAAGATTTTAGGAGGCAGTGCACCCGGAGAAGGGCCTTCTCTGTGGTGGCGCCCTGCTTAAGGAATGCGCTCCCCAGAGAGGTCTGCCTGGCGCCGTCGTTATATTTTTTTCGAAGCCAGGTTAAGGCCTTTTTATTTCAGCAATATTTTAATAAGTTTTAATATCATGACTTATATGCTTTTATTGCAGCCAGTGTGGGTCGATAATTTTATCTATGTTATATTTTATTGTATTTTATCCATGTGAGCCGTCCTGAGGCTTTTGCGACAGGACGGCATGTACATACTTTAAATAAACAAACAAAAGTACCCTTTGCAGCAGAACCCTGGGAGTGGGGACTGGGGGGACTCCTGTTACTCTGGCTGGTCTTCAGATTCCCAAGTGTCAATAACACAGAGGTACAAAGCAGCCCCCAAACAAAAACATAGAAACACAGGAACAGAGCGAGTCAGAAGGGGCCTCCCGGGCCATCTAGTCTGACCCCCGGCTCCAGCCGGCTCCACTCACGACACGCCCGCCATGTGCACGTCCAGCCTGTCCTTGGACACCCTCACCAATGGGGCCTCAGCCACCTCCCGGGGAAGCCCATTCCACGCCCTCGGGGTCCCGACTGTCAGTAAGTGCTTCCTGGCATCCAAGTTGAACGTTGGTTCCCTGAGCTTCGATCTGTTGGAGTGCGTCCTGCCTTCCTCTGCAGGGGGGAACGGGGCTCTCCCCACCTCCGTGTGACACCCCCTCACATACCTGCATGTCGCCAACAGACCCCCTCTGAGTCTCCTCTTCTCCAGGCTGAAGAGACCCAGTGCCCTCAGTCTCGCCACATAAAGGGAAGACCAGTGGAACCATAAGAAGAACAAGGAGCACTGGAGGTGGAAGAGCAAAGGCAGCTTGAAGCAGAGATGGGAGGTGCAGAGCTGACGGAAGCCGAGAGAGAGAGGCCTTCTTGGAGAAGGGCAGCCATCAGGAGCAGAGAACACCCTGCTCTGGTGGACCCTCTCAAACTCGCGGCCCGCGGGCCAATTGCCGGGACGGTTGGGGCACGGGGGAGGGGCCCTGCGGCCTTCAAAGCGCCGGTGGCGCCCGGGCCGGCCTCCGGGAGCAACGCGGGATGAGCGGCCCACCACCACCGCGGGGGTGGAATACTTGATGCAGCCCAGCCTCGCCCAGACTCTACTTCCAGCGGCCCCCAGGTCAGTTGAGTTTGAGACCCCTGCTCTAGAGCCAAGGCGCCACTTTCAGGCAGTGGAGGGCGAGACCAGCAGGTAGACGGCAAAACCGGGACATTTCTTGCGTTCAGGGGAGACCCTCTCACCCGGATGGCACTGCAAACATCACAATTAACTCCTGGTGTCTCTACGTTTTCATTTGCCAAGTGTATCTGCATTCGCCAACTAAACTTAAAAAGCACTCATTTTATTGATTTCACATTATTATTATTTAGACTATTCATGTCCAGCCTTCCAATATCCATTATTTCGCAAGACTTTCAGCCCTGTTCAACTCCTTTCAACCCTAATGTCATAGTTAACCAAGTCTCTAACAGGTTGTCTCCAAGAAAGATGAAATCATGAAGACATTAAAGGATGAAAGATTTCCTCTAGTGGCTGGGGATTAGGAGTTTGATCAAGTAAGAAAGGTAAATAAAAAGGACCTACTTTACTAACAAAAGAAGCTTAACTTGTACTTTTAATGGGTTTGGTTGTACTAAGCTGTCCCAGGAGGGTCATTTCTCACTAAGAAAGCACCATATTAAGTTTATCAAATGTACAACACCTAAACATTGTGCCTTGGGGACTAGTAAGATAATATTTCCACTGAATTAGTACAAAAGCTTGCAAGCAGCATTTATGTATAGATTGCATAAAACACCAGAGCTTTTCTTAATAACATCAGACTGTCCTTACTATAATGGGAAGTACAGTGACAACTTTTTAAAAATGCTATTATCACTTTTCCTTGGAAAAGCTGCCAATGCGTAATGATTCTGTATCTCCTTTTGCATGGATAAGTCTTAATGTTCTTTTAAGGGTTCTGATACCTTTAATACCAAACTCTTAATGATGCTCTAAGTGAATTTGGGTGGTTTTAGTTCTTCCTGATTTCTTTGTGGCCACAGAAGTCCTGAAGCATTTTTTTGCCGTCTCTGGAAATCATGGAGAAATTCCCGTAGCATGAGCAGAATATTTATTTACTATTGACTTCCCGCTCAAACACTGAGGGCAGTTTATGGATTAAGAGAGGCTGATGGTCCAGAGGATGATGGGCTACCTCTCTCCTACTGGTACAGGAGGATCAGGTATAGTCACTGCAAGATACCCAGCTCTGCCTCTCTTTCTCAGCTGATCCAATGTGCTCCCCAGAGAGGTCCACCTGGCGCCATCATTATTTGCTTTTCGGCACCAGGCCCAGACCTTTTTATGTAAATGTTATTTTAATTGATTGTTAAATTATTTATTGCTTTTATCTAACTCCAGGACGTTTCCAATTCTGTATATTTTTGTATATTGTTATTTATTTGTTGGAAGCCGCCCCAAGGCTTATGCGAATGGGGCGGCATACAAGCACTCCAAATAAATAAATAAAATAAAGATTCCTCTGGCAGAGCAGCCAGCATGGCTGGCCAAATGGCGTCAATGTGAGACAGAGCTACACCCCCACTCAAAGAGCACGGCTGGGGTCTGTGGGTGCTCGTCGTTTTGACCTCGTCCGGAACCCCAGCCCAGGAGCTCCTGTGAGAGCCAGCCAGTGCCTCCTGTTTGGGGCACACGAAGTAAGCGGCATCCCCTTGTTATCTCTGATTCCCAGTAGTCCTCACACTGGGAATCCATGGGCTGGATGGGAAGACAGAAGTTTCCCATTCGTCTTCTGTTCTCGCTATGTGCCGTCAAGTAATCTCTGGCTTATGTGCGCTCCAGAATGCCGTTCTTGACAGCCTTCTTCAACTCTTGTAATCTCGAGGCCATGGGTTGAGGCATGTCATATTGGTTTTGTTCTTCTTTTGCCTTCAACAACACTGTATGTCTCTATCTGGTCTGTTTTAATTAATTTTACTCTGAGCCACACCAGGAACCCTTTGCAGGGTTGAAGAGTCAGACTAACATAAAAACAGGTCTGTATGGTCCAGTCAACAGTTATTCATGGCTTCCAGATAATGTTAAAATCCTAACAGTCACTCCATTTCAAAATAACAGGACCAGCTAACTCAGAAGAGTTGATATGGGAGGGTCTAACAAGCAAGAGAAAATCCCAAACATTACATTAAGTAAAAAGGTCTGTTTTCATAGGGCCTGCTTGTGTCGACGTATAGTTTGGAAAGACAGTTGACTTGTCTCCCCGCACCCTCATCCAGCCCCAAGAACAAATGCACAAGTTAATCACCGTCACTTCCTTTTTCCTACCAACCAAATAGTCTGAAGATATAGTGATGTCACAGTTACCGACTGTTGAGATGTAAGACCACAGCAATAATCATGCCTCTTTCATCGTATCAACCCAAAGGACCACCACAGACTAAAGTGGGAGGGATAGCACGTCTTCCTGATGGGTGAGGTATCCAGACGGCAGGACGCATCAGATCCATTCTTCAGCATCATCGCTAGGTAACGCCCTAGTAATTCCATCTTATGGGTGGGGGTGCCACCTGGCAAGTTTATATTGGACCATAAAGCCTCTTCTGGGTTTGGTTTATTGCATGCTTGAGTTTTACAGCCAGCCCTTGGTATGCTGACATGTGCAAAAGCAAGGGCAGTTGTAAAAGTAAAATGAATTAAAATGGAGAGATATGAAGTTCTAAATCATGGGTCCTCAAACTACAGCCCGGGGGCTGGATCAGGCCCGCCATGCCCATTTGGACCCATCATGCACGCACCCGCACCCATGCGCGTGCCCGCTGCTGCCGACCTCACCTCAAGGTGGGGAGGCAGTGATTTGCTCACTCGAAGAAAACGGTCTCCAAAACAAGCAAGCCACTGCCTTGTGCGCCCACCTGGAGACGCGTGCCCGCCCTTGCCTCAGCGCGCGCCCTGCACGCACCACCCCTGCCCCGGCCTGGGCGCACCGCTGGCACCACCTTTCTGGCCCGCGCACAGTACTGGCACCTTTCAACTGGCCCCCTGGTGAAAAGGTTTGAGGATCCCTGTTCCAAAATGACATATTTTGTTAATCAGACTTCGGTGGCATATCGATTTGGGAGTTGCTCAAAGACAGTTTCCAACAGTCATAATAAAAATGGACCTAAACTCTATAATGAACAAAAATGTTCCTAAACGTTTTTATCACTTCAGGCAGAGGCATCATTTTAAAAAATCAATCCATCCCTCAAATACCTTTCATACATTGATCAGGCACAAAGAAACAAATATTTGTTAATACTCAATCCCTTCGCTTGCAGATCCTTCTCAAATTTATGGAGCCATACCCACCAGATTTCCAAATAATATTCTGGTTTGTGACTAGAAAAGTTATCTTAGTTCAGATATATGAGGAAAGAAAATGCCCAACACACACACTGATTTCTGTTTTCCAGAAATTATATGGAGTCTAATGGGGCTATGGCTTGTGCCATGTTTCTGTGATAAAGCAGATACCTTGCTAGGTTTAATCCCTGGGATGTTAAAATGATCTCAGGGTTCAGAAAGGTTTTTCTCCATCTGATATTATGAGTTACCCGGCTGGCTGCACCTTCAGCCGGATTCCTTATCAGGCACTTTCCTATTTTCCATATACACCACCACTAAGCCTGAGGGTAGGAGCGTCTTCAGAATGATTTTAGTAGGCTGCTCCATCAAGGCTGCCAAACTTCTGAAGCCAGAAGGACAACCATAGCAAAAGAGAAGCGAGCACTCTAAGGCCAGAGTTGCAACGCTGCAACAGTGGTGCCCACACGTCTGCCCAACATGTGGCAGAACACTCCGTGTCCATATCGGCCTCATCAGCCACCTGCGGACACACCCTGGACAGCTCACAACCCGTTAGATGTCAAGGTCCTCATCGAAAACGACGGACGAACATCATCATCAGCAGGCCGCTCCAGGAGCCTGTTTTGCTTGAAGGGTGGGATAAGAGCCCTTCAGATAAGCACACGTGTACAACATGCTTGCGAACACACATGACGAACTGGCCCAAGTGCGAGCTGGTTCGGCTCCCCCAGGGAAGCTCGGCGTCGAGCCTACAGTTCCCGCCAAGAGCCGGGCGTGCGGGAGGGCGCCGCCGCGCAGGGGCACCCGCCGTTCCAGCGGCGCTGCGCTGGGGCGATCGCTGCGCGCCCGCGGGGAGCCAGCCCTGAGGGGCGCCGGCCCCCCAGGGCTGCGGCTTCCCGCAGGGCAGGCGCGCCTCCCGGGCCTCCTCCAGCTCTCCTGCCGCGGCGCTTTCCCCAGGGGCCGGGCCGGGCCGGGCCTCCTCCCGCAGCGCCCCGAGGGCCCAGGCCAAGCTTCTCCCTTCGCTCCCCTTAACGCCCCGCTGGCTCGAGCAGCGGGACACGCGAGGCGCCCGGCCGGGAAAGGCCTCCACGCGCGCCCGCCGATCCCCGCATGCGCCGTCGCCCGGCGACGCGTCCCGCTTGCCTTCCGAGCTCGCTTCTGCGCCTGCGCGCGCGCCTCCGCTCGTCGCCCGTGGCAACGGCCCTTCCCGTCCTGCCGCCGGCTCGGTCCTCCCGCGGGTCCGCACCGCCGCCATCGCCATCATGCAGGGCGAGGACGCCCGGTACCTCAAGAGGTAACGCTCCGCCCGGCCCGCGGCCGAGGAGGGCCGGGTGGGCGCGGCGGTGCTGCCCGAGGAAAGCGGGGCCGGAGGGGCGGCCGTGCGCGGGGCGCTCCGCGGGGCTCGGACCGAAGGAAAGGGCGGGAGGGCCGGCGGGGGCCGAGGGCGGCCCGGGAGGGCGTGCGCCTGGGGCTGTTGTGGCCGGGGGCTCCGGCGGGCGAGCGAGCGGCTCAGGAGCCCGGCCCTCCGCGCGCGCCCTGCCCGCGGCCCGCCCTTCTCCCCGGGAAGAAGGCGCCTCCGAGCTCTGGGGGCTTGTCACGACCCCCGCGTATCTCTCTGGGCTGGTCCTGGGTGGGTCGGGGCCCCTTCCTCGGAGCACTGCGGTCCGAGGGGCCTTGTGCCATCATGGCATGCGAGAAGAGCAGGGCCGCAAGGGCCCGATCAAAAGAAGCCGTTTCAGTGAGCTACAGGAAAATCGGAAAACAGCTGGCGGAAATGGCTGCTCTGGCATCATGTAAACACAGGCCAGCCGCTCACCTCTCTGGCTATCAGATTGGGAATAGTAGCTCCTGCTTTAGCTAGATGCGTAAAGCACATTCTGCATTAAGATAATGTGCAAGTAATGCATATTGCGATCTATCTGGAAAGTGGTGGAAAGGACTGAGTCCTTTGTTTACATTCCTGATGGAAAGTGGTCATTTAACATGATGTGAGTTCTGTTATTGCCCGATGAAGCACAATCTCTCTTCCCTGCTTTTTGATGTTGGGAGATGTTTTATTAGTGTTTAAGTTTATTGCTTTTAAAGTTGAACAAGACCATGGACAAGGAGTAATGAAAATTAAGCTTTCGTATCATACATAGGGGACTGCAGGTGGCACAGTGGTTTAAATCGCTGTGCTGCTGGGCTGGTTGATCGAAAGGTCACCAGTTCAAATCTGCACAATGGAGTGAGTTCCCGTTGCTCCATCCCAGCTCCTGTCAACCTTGCAGTTCGAAAGCATGCAAATGCAAGTAGATAAACAGGTACCACTTCGGTGGGCAGGTAACAGCGTTCCGTGCACTTCGGTGTTTAGTCATGCTGGCCCCATGACCACGGAGACTGTCTGCAGGCAAATGCTGGCTCCCTCGGCTAGGAAACGGAGATGAGCACCGCCCCCTAGAGTCAGGCATGGCTGGACTTAATGTCAAGGGGAAACCTTTACCTTTTATCATACATAAACTATGTAACAGATGCTGTATAAAATAAAAGGTGATACCTGTCCATTTGTCTTAAAATGTGATAACTGTAAAGGCGCGGAATGGAAAAATACACCAAGGCTGCTGGTTGTCTCTAAGTTTCTAGTGTGGTTGTCTTTTACAAAGCTGGACTTATTTGTGTCACCAGTATTTTTAAAAACTTAACAGGAAGGTGAAAGGAGGAAATATAGATGTGCATCCTTCGGAAAAGGCACTTATTGTTCACTATGAAGTGGAAGCGACAATTCTTGGGGAGATGGGAGATCCTATGCTGGGAGAACGCAAGGAGTGTCAAAAAATGTAAGCTTACAGTATGATTGTTTTCAGAAGTTTTTGATAACATCTTGGGAAAATCTGACCTTCCCTTTTCAAAGGGATGAATGAAATGGAATTTATTTTAGCTTGTCTGACATACTTAAGGCTCCATCCAAGGATGCCCATAATTCTCCAAAGATAAGGCTGTGCTTTGCTCCTCCGCTTTGTGTCCCCCGAGTGCTGGCTCCAGGGTTGGCCCTGGAGCTGCAACCAGTGCAGAAAGAACCATGCCAGCTACAAGAGTAGAGAAAGCTCATTCCACATTCTAGCATTGAGAAACCATAAGATTATAACCAAAAATGTAAAGAAGATTGCTATATTAAATTTGCATGATGTATAATATTACATGCTGTATAAATATACCTGAAGTTTTTTCATTACTGTAAATTATTTTTATTAGAAGGAAAATACAGCGCATGTAGGGCACAATCGTATGCACATTTAAGTAGAAAAAAAGCATTACAGGCATGATCTTACATAAGTTTAGAGAGAAAGAAGGCCTATGGTTACCAGCATGCAGTTAGCAGTGGGGAGATCATTCCACAGTTGGTGGCAGGGTCATCTTCTGGGCCTCTCTTGGGGGAGGTACTCAGAGGATTTTCATATATGTGTATAGCATATACAGTGGAAGAGGTGCTTAGTCCAATACTGTGGTCCTGAAGCATCTTGAGTATACTTGGAAACATACAAGCACCTCGTGCAAGTGGGCCAGAATTGGCCAAACCTTCCCCATTATCAATCAGGACAGTGCATTTTGCAGAAGCTATTTTCAAAGGCAGCCCGATGTAGCCACATGACCATAGAATCTAACTGGGAGGTTATCAGAGGATAGACTGAACCGAGCTCATCCCTGTCCAGTTAGGGGTGCAGCTGGGCCACCAGGCGTTCCATTCCACTGATACTAACGGCTCCTGGAGAATTCCCAAGCTGTGTATCTGCTCCTTCAGGGGGATTGCAGAACAGGTTGACTTCATCTGGCCAGACGAGTCACCTACCAGCAGCATCAAGCACCAGAGTGATAACCCTCATCTGGTCTACTGTCGCTGACAGGTGCTGATTTAGCACACCCACAGCCTCACCCCTTGAAGGTGAAAAAGAGAAATAGAGCCTTGTCTCTTCGGGATATTGATGGGTGCTGCATTCCAGAATTTCTGATGGCCTGACTCAGTGGTTTCATCTTGAGGTCAAGAAACATGGGGACAAAACTCATCCTTGTGGAACCCACTACTACGCAAGAGCCCCCAATTTCTGGAGCTAACTAAGTAAGAGCAATACCACAGCAAAGCAAGATCCATTTGCTCTTGGCTCAGACAGTTGCTCTTTGCATACACTAGGAATTGCCTTATCTCAAACCATTTACTGCTAATCTAGTAGTCCCCATTGCACTTACTAGGTTATTTCTGGCATGCAGCCCAAGGGTGTTTGCTCTAAGGCTATGGCTTGCCTGGGGCTATTCTATTATTATTATTGCTATAATCATCACTGTCAAGTCTGTACTGTCCAATAACTGAAGCTCTCTGTGTCGTTTATTCAACATGTTTCTAAATGAGCAACAATTTGGTTTGGGCCATACAGTTAAAATCAGATGTCTTATCCACTGAACCACATCGAGTCTTGACGTATAGAAAACATCCTTCTGTGGAAGATCCAGGCAGCATTTGTTCACTCAGTGAAACACAGAACAGCTTATTTAGGCTTTAGAGATGTTGTGCACAGTACAGGAATCAGAATGCAGGATGTTGCACGGATCCAGGCATCTGGTGTTTTGGCCTTGGCAAAAATAACATTGAAGGTGACTGTCGATAGCAGGTCGATTATTGGTGTCTATTGATTCATATTATAATTCTTATACTCGTTAGCTTTGCATTTTCTTGTGTGCTTTCTGCATTCTGTGTTAGGTTGCATGGCCTATAATTAGTGCAGTTGATAATTTTGACTTATTTTATATTGTTAACTTGTTTTATATTTTTATTGTATAATGTTTTAATTGATATGTTTGTGAGCCGCCCCGAGGCTTCGGCGAATGGGGCAGCATAGAAATTTTCTAAATAAATAAATAAATAAATAAATAAATAAATAAATAAATAAAGCAAATATCTGGATACATAGTGCTGAGTTTGGATGTGGGCTGTGTCTCATGGCTAAATAGGTGGGCTCTTAACCATAAAAAAATAAAATGCCATGACTTGATTCTCAACGTAAATGCTTGAACAATGAAAAAGCTTTAAAAATCTTGACTATAAACTTAAAGGCAAGTGCCAAGTATATGGATTTGCACAAACCAAGGGTGAAAACTTTTGCTTTGTGCTTTTCAGCATTCGGTTGAAGAGTCTTAATGCAAATACAGATATTTCTTCCCTGGCTCGGAAGGTGGTGGAGGAATGCAAGCTTATTCACCCCTCCAAGCTAGCAGAGGTGGAACAGTTGCTTTACTACCTGCAGAACCGCAGAGACACCTCATCAGCAAAAGGTGGGCAAAACAAGCTTTTAATGGCCTCAGGAGGGTTTTTTAAAAAATTTCTCAGAGTACTGCAAAGAGGAGAGCACTGCTGAGGGCAGCTTCTGTTTTATCCAGAAAAACTGGTAGAACTTGAAGAGCAATTCGTTATTGGTCAAGCATAACATTGAAAAAATGATTAATCACTTTGATTAATCAAGCAACATAAATAATGTTGCAACTGAAAATTATTCTCTCAGTTTCATCTATTTTAGATGAAGAAAAACAAGCAAACTAGATAGAGAACTAGTCTGCTCTGGTGGTGGGGGGGCAGCTCCGGGCGATTCTTTGTCACTGGGCCCCTCTTGGGTTGCATGCCCTTGGGAGGTGCCCCATGACACCCCATTCATTTCGGTTGGTATTTTTTAATGTAGAAAATGGTGTCCAGAGCATTATGGAACGTCCAAACGAAACGTGGGGATTTGCAAGCTAGTTATAATCCACTGGTCTCTAGGCATCACTAGTGTTTCTTCTGTTTGTTTTAATGGAGGAGTCATGGGGTAGTGCTCCTCTACACTTCTGTCTTATCCCCCCATCCCCAGGAGCTGTGTGTGTTATGCCCAAGCAAGAAGCAGACCAGCCTCACGGCTCATCTTTGTGTTTTTAGAAATGGAGATCAGCCACTGCAACTGCTTCGTGTAATCTGATACCTGCAGCACCCGGCCCTTAGCGAATTCATTTTTCAGACTGCAGATGTGCATTCTGAGACTGGCTCTGTTTGTGCTGACCATGACACCTGGCCTGTGTTTTGCACTTTATTTCTTCCTGCTATCCCATGCTTTATTTGCGTGAAGAGTTCTTGGGAGCTCAGAAGCATGCATGATTTTGTAGAATTTCAGTAGGTCCTAGTAAAGGTATTGATTATTTTCCTCAGGTAACAACAGGGCTACGTTCTGTTTTTTAGTACTGTAAAGCAATGACTTTTTTCCCCTTCTAGACAAGAAAGAGAAATCCAGTAAGCCAAAGGATCCACCACCTTTTGAAGGAATGGAGGTAGGTCGTGTTACATTTAGAGGACTCGGATCCATTTAAACTTGGTCAGGTAGGTCCAGCTAAATGTTGCTGCATCACTGGATCTTTCAGATGTTTGATTATAGTACTTGACATAACCCTGGTGGCAACTTGTCTATTATTAGGGATGTCCTTCAATTTTTTGGCCCATGGAAAGGATGCTCGGCATTGACTGTAATGTCTTCCTATGAGCAGCACCCTTAGTCATTATGGCTGGTTAAGGCAACTGCACAAGGCTTAAAGGACATCTTGAACAGATTTTTCTCCATTTCAAAGCTACCAAAATTTCTGTTAACATATAACCAACTAACTGTGTAGTTGATTTATTTGTGCACTCTTATATATGCCAGGAAAATAGTTTCAGGATTAAATACATGCTTCTCCTTAATATTGCCATGTATTTTCCTCCTTTTCATAATGTTTTTGTGACGTATAGACTGATATCTTTGGGGTTTTCTGAATCTAAAGAAAGTTTATTAAGCAGTGCATATGCAGTTATAAGTCCACTGAAAAATAAAAAAATATTATGGGCAGCACAATCATGTTTATTTTCTTTAATTACATTAATCATGTTTATCTGAAAAATGTATAAATTGCTCAGTTTGTAGTAGGGTTATTTTGTTGAAACCATGGGTTAACACACAGTGGTCAGGTTGCATATTCAGAATGTCCCCTGGCCCATACCTCAACTCACTATAGATTAAACAACATCTGGAGAGCCCAGCTTGTTATGCAAACTGGGCCTGCATCTAAACACAAAGATAATTCAGAACAGGAAAGAATAAAATTACTCAAAATTAACCTTGATTGTGTAGAGAAAAGCATGTTTAAATAAAGTGTATTTTGCAAATACTGGTAAGAAAGTGACATGGCACCTGCCAAATGGCAGGAGATCCCAAGAGAAGGAATGAGTGCTCTGAAGGTGCTGCTCCATGTCAACTCTGAGCAGGCCTCAGGTCTTGAGGCTCCACCAGCAGCGCCTCCTCCAACAGCCGTAGTGACCGGGTGGGCTGCTGTCCTCGGAGCTTTCAGCATCTTGTCTCTCCAAGGCTCCTTTGGGTCTGTTTATACCAGATCTCATTCCCCGCTTTACTAGAATGAATGACTCCCTTGGATGCAGCCTGGCTACTGGGACTCATACTTTCTCATGCTGGTAACTGCATTTTGTTTCCTAGCCTATTCAGACTTTCTTTGCATCTGTTTCATGTGCGTAGATTGATGAAGTGGCCAATATCAATGACATGGATGAATACATTGAACTGCTTTATGAAGATATTCCCGATAAGGTGCGTGGTTCTGCACTCATTCTGCAGCTGGCCAGAAATCCTGATAATCTGGAAGAACTTCTGCTTAATGGTAATTTTAAGCTTCTTAATAAAATTGGGTTAACTTTTGCCTTGGTAACTAGAGTAACTAGTCTGTGTGCCGATTGTTAGGTTTAGGTGCCACGTGTCTCGTAGGCTTTGCGTGCTTTTTTCTCATTCTAAAAGGCTGAAATGCCTGTCCTACAGTTTCTGGGCTAGCAGAGGAAAATGTCATGCAAGTGCCTTACGCTGAGTCACACCGTTTGTCTGTCTGTAGAAACAAAGTAAGAACCAAGTGTAAGAACCAAGTACAAAGGCTTTACAAACCTTTACCTAGAGATGCTGTGCATTGAAGCTGTGATTTTTGACATGCAATGCAAGGAGAAAGACACCTAAGCTATGTGTTCTTGGCATCTTTGGCTTGGCATCTTTGGCTTTGCACCCTTTTGCATGCCCCCCTCCCCCGCCCCCGACAGCTTATGTGAAATTGAAAGGAACCCTTGACCTGAAGGAGGGTTGGTACCACCTCAGATATTAATATAAGCAAATTAGCCGAATTCTCTGCTGTCTGCTGCTGAAATAGATCTTACTTTCTTCTTACTCTTTAGAAACTGCTCTGGGTGCTTTGGCCAGAGTTCTACGAGAGGACTGGAAACAAAGTGTAGAACTTGCCACTAATATAATTTATATTTTCTTCTGCTTCTCTAGGTATGTCTCATTACATGATATTTAAATATGTTTGGAATCTTTATTATGTGGTTATATCATTTATCGGTGTTTTGGGGGTCAATGGTGGAAGAGGGTTTGATTTGAAGCCATTCTGCTTTGGCTTATTTACATCGGTATATTTCTTAATATAGCTTTTCTCAATTTCATGGACTTATCACACACTACAAAATTGGAGCTCTGTGCATGAACATAATCGATCATGAACTAAAAAGACATGAGCTCTGGCAGGAAGAACTCACAAAGAAGAAGAAAGCTGATATCCTTTCACTTTATAATTAGTCGGCTTCTCTTTAGCATTGTTATTTTTAATGAATAAGTGGGACTTGCCCAGAGTGCTGCTGTTGAAGGTTTCCTTCAGCCATGGCCTCCTGCAGGATTGCATCCTCGCCCCAGCATCCTGTCATCAGTAGGGCTTCTTCTTAAGAGGTTGTTTTGTTTTGGTGCTTTTATAGAGGTTGAGGTTTCCTAAGCATGCTGATATTTCTGTTTTCTGTGTGAATAGTGTTGTATTGGTGACATATGGATCCACACTTTTAGAGCTGAATTTACTATTGTTATCTATGAAAGAGAAAATAATTTTCATGTTCTTGACACAGTAAATTTCCTAATTATTAATAGATTGCTTTTTCTTTGAGGAGCTGCTGGATACTATCTTCCAGTCACTTCTGGCAATTCATGATCAAATAATGCTTTTTCAGGTTTTGTTTTTTGCCTTTTCTAATGTTTTGCACATGTCCTTAACTCCAAAATTCACTTGATGAAGATCCAGATAATCAAACCCTTAAAAAAGAATATGAAAAGACCTTTAAAAAGTACCAGGGGCTGGTTGTCAAGCAAGAGCAGCTACTTCGAGGTACAAATCCCCAATTCCCAAGATATGAGTGTATAGAGGCTACTTTCTCAATCTTTAATGGAAAATTGTGCAAAGGATTAAATATTGTGCATGTCTTTGCCCCATCTGCTAGAACTGAAACTTTTGTTTTTTACTCAGCACTGTTATTTTAGTGATGCTCCTTGTACCAACTTTAGAAAAGAAAGGCTCCATTAAAGGGAGTCAGTCCTTTGAGGTTGCACAAGGAAGAGGCCCGTAGAGAGGAACAGCAGACTCTGAAAGGTGTTTAAGAATTTGAGTGTGGTATTGGGAATGAAAATGCATTGAACAAAATTACAGTTTGTGTCAATTAGACATTAGATGCAAGTACGACTAGGATTAGGGAGGCTGCAGGCAAGACAAGCTCAGAACTCGCTCCAGCTGGACTGTTCCTTCCCTTGGTGGGGCTGCTGCTTCCAGCTGCCATGTGGGCATGATTCTAGGAGAGAGAGGGAGGCAGGGAAATACCATCTCAGGTGCCTGCTCAAGCAGGATTTCCTCCCCGTGGGTGCTTCTATCACCAAATCTCATATGAGATGGATCCTTACAAGGCTTTATATTTTAATATTGCTTGTTATCCTACTAACATATTTTGCCACTTGTAAGCTGTCTTCAAAGGATTTGTATCCTAGAAAGTGGGATATAAATAATTGTACTAAATACAACTACTAATAGTGCCAACAACAGCAATATTAGACGAGGACGATTCTTCTAACTAGCATGAGATTTTACTACGTAGCTGGGGAGAAGTGTAACATTTTTAATGGATTTCATAAAAGTGAAAATACGATTGCAGAACACTTGCAGAAAATATGATTGCAGCCTGACACTTTTACCATTTGTTGCACTTACCTGAAGATTTCAGGTGCTGCTTTGGTTTGGGCTATGCTTAGGGAAACACCATTGATTTCAATGGAAATTGAATGTGTGCAATAAGATGGCAGACTCGGAGTGCAATTAACTATTTGGATCTAGTGTGCCTTTATTTTTGCTCATAATTATGTGACACTTTCCAAACTCCTTAGCTAGCATGTTTAACTGGTACAATGATTCATTTTAACATCCTGCTCGTCTAGTCACTGCCCATAAATTCCAGACCAGCAGTATTACCTTGCGTTGTAGTTGGTGTTTTGAAAAGAGCCAGGGAGAGGGAGGACCCATTGTTTCAGGCCGCAATTGGATATATAGCTTGGCTTTTGAAGTTTAAATACAGTCTGTTACCATCCTGTTAAGGGAGAGTTGGTGTAGGTAGACATGGCGGGGTCTAAAGGAGGTGTAGGGCCCTGCAGTGTTCTGAAAACTGACCTATATGTTTAGATTTATTTTTTAAAAGTCTAAACCACAACTCTTCCTGGTCTCTGTGCATCACGCATCTGGGCTTTGCATGGAGCCTATTGTTGGGAAGCTGGAACTGAGCATTCGACTGGGTGGGAGCCTCTCCCCTTTCTGCCCCTCAGATCCTCCTTGACTCCTGTCAAGCCTAGACCGGGAAGTGCTTCTCTCTCCCCAACATTTTGACTTACTCTTTTCTCTCCAAACCTCTCTGATCATCTCAGTCCTCTCTTTCTTCATTCTTTTGCTTAAAAGAAATTGCCAGAATATATTTCTGTGCACTTTTCTCTCTACCGCTCCCATCCCTACCAAATTGCTCCTCTACTGCTCTGCTCGTCGCAACCTGCCCACACTGCCAGGCCTCACTGAGTGGACTCACAAACACTGAGTGGATTGGCTTGAAGCTGACCTTTGGACGAGCGCCTTGCAGACCGCGGAGTCTGTGAGGTGCAGAAGGAGAGGTTGTTCACCCGTCAGGACTGCAGAAAGATCCCTGGCTGACCCCACCTCTCCAAGACTGAGCCACTCGCCTGGCATGCGACTGCGTGTCCATGGAAGTAGACATGCGCACCAAAAAGATGGCCACTGCCATTAAGAGGTGCCTCAAGAGCAAGGGAAGACCTGGTGCCCTCCCTGGCACAGTCACACCCTTTGGTACCATCCCTGGTGATGTCAAGATCCCTGGTACTGTCCCCGACATGGTTATAATCTCTGGCACCATCCCCAGTGTGGTCAGAACCCTTGGTACCAACCCCGACACGGTCAGCGGTCCTCAGCACCATCCCTGGCAGCACGTGAGCTTCAACACTGAGGGAGGAGATGGCCCAAGAGGAGGCCCTGGTCTCCCGCCCGATCAGCCCCTGGGGTGCTGAGACCGAGGCGCCCCACTCACCCCCCCCGTGCCCGCTGACCCCACTGAGACCCACAACCTCAGGCCCCGGGACTAATCTTGCTCGCCCCTTATCAGGTGGGACCATCCCTCAGACTGGTCGCCATCCCTTTATGTATAGACTGCGAAGAAGCTGTTCTCTCCCCACCCTAGTCTAGGAAGGGGAGGGGCTCTTGCCCAATGGGGCACTGTGGAAGCTCCCTGACAGTGGACTCTGTCGGCACAAAACCCACAAGTGGGAGCGCACAGGTGGCCACTCGAAGAACGACAGGTAAGGGCAAGCTGCCTGCTCTTATCCCCGGTAAAGTAAAAGAGGTGAAAGAGACGCAGTGGCTTGCCTCCACTTTCCGTTGCAATCAGTGAGTGAGCAAAGAGCACACTTTCATTTCAGTAGACTTTGGCTGAGAAATATCATAGTTACTGAGAATTTTAGAAGCACTTCATGTATTTGTAGAATGGTATAAGCCTTCAAGTTTTCAGTCTCTTGCAGTGTGATTTGTTTTCTCATAATGTGCCAGTTGCCCTGTATTTGCTGCTGAATCTTGCGGAGGACACTCGCACCGAACTAAAGATGAGAAACAAGAATATTGTCCACATGCTGGTGAAAGCTCTGGACCGAGATAACTTCGAGCTGCTGATACTGGTTGTATCATTTCTGAAGAAACTCAGTATCTTTATGGAAAACAAAAATGATATGGTAAATATTGTTGCACTCCACTGTTTGGTGGGAAGATAAACAACAAAAGAAAATAGAATTTCTTTCCTGATTCCAGTGCTGACTTTATCTGTATCTGCTTTGCATAGGGTAGCATCATCTTAACTAATGCAAAAGAGTCCCAAGAGCTGTCTTTGCCGTCGGTTGAAAAGAATCTTGAGTAGCAGGGCGCAAAAAGATCTCTGGCTGATTCTTAGAAAGCCACAGCCAGTTGCGGTTGCTCAAGAGTCCCCATTGCCGACCCCACGGACACCCCAGAAGGGACTTCGTTCTGTCCACAAAGTTCTCCCCTCCCAGCTGCTCCTACTCCTGCCTTTTTTCCTTAAAAGGGCTGGGAACCCCTGCCATAGATAATATTGGGACAGATGGATCAATGTTAGCTTTCACCTCTTCTCTCCTGATTATCGTGAGCTGATTTGAGTTTCACAAGTATTGCCTTTCCTAGCCTTAGTGTCAACTTCTGTATTGAATTCCATTATCAGGATATTTGCTAGTAGTCTAATCTTGAGAAGGTTTGTGCGGTTTGTGTGTGCGCGCGTGTGTGCATGCTTATGTATGTATGTATGTATGCATTTATATGCCACCCCTCTGCTTCTAATGGAGTCTTATGCACCTCCCATTTTGTTTAATTTAATTAATTAATTTATTTATTTGAAGTTTTTCGCATAAGCCTCGGGACGGTTTCCAATCATAATATATAAACAATAGTACATATAAAATATATTTATAAGAGATTTGATTCAAAATGCGCTAGAGGATCACCTAAAAAGTGTTCTCAGAGCTTCCTAAAATTAGGCAGGAAAGAATGCTCTGAAATGCATTGTTGCCAACTTTCATGCATTTGAGTAGAGGAAGTGCAGGAGAGTCGGAGTAATGCCCAGTGCTCTTAGCTGCATCACTTTGCACTGCATAATCCTGCTATATTTAAAATGCCTGATTCTCTATCAGATGCCCTTAAATTTAGTTCACATGTTGGGCATATGCCCTCCTACAGTTTTTGTTGTTTTCAGGAACTAGGGCGTAAGCTTCCTGATCCATTTTAGTTTTGCTTCTTAGTGGAAAGAAATAGATGTGCTTTTGCTCAAAACCAAACAAATACTGTGGGTTAGATCTAGATGTAGTCAAGATTAACTTACATCCCATTGAGTTCAGTGGGTCCAAAATGAGTGTGGCTACGTCTGGAATGGACTCAGTGTAAAGGATTGACACGTAGCAGAGAAATGTTACTGAGAAGATGAGAAACCCGATTCATCTGCCACTCATCATCAAATGTCCCCTTTGCTCTGTCCAGAAAAAACTGATACGTGGAAATGATACTGCTCATAAGTCTTTGGAATATAACTCCATAAGTCTTTGGAGTTATATTAACATTTAATTAAAAATCATGCCATTTAAAATGATTTGTAGTTGAACATGACCTTTGTTCATTTATCAAAATGAAGGGCAGTGTTCTATTGCCTAGAATGCATGCAGTGTCTCAGCGAGGATCACAGACTGGCAGATGGTTTCATCTCACCACTCTGCCCCTTTTTGGCCATCTATACAGTTATTTGCCCTTGAGTTGCATCCCAGAAGTGCTGCCCCATACTGTCACTAAAACAAATTACCTTCCACCTTTCCTGAATCATTGAACTGTGGCTGAAAAGTGCGTTTATTGCAGTAATCGTCAGCTAGAGGCTAATAATTAGGAATTGTTTCACACAGGTTGAAATGGATATTGTTGACAAACTAGTGAAAATGGTCCCGTGCGAACATGAAGACCTGCTGAACATCACTCTACGGCTTTTGCTGAACCTTTCCTTTGACACAGGCTTAAGAAATAAGATGGTACAAGTTGGGCTTCTTCCAAAACTCACTGCATTGTTGGGTAAGATTCATTCATTCATTCTAGTTCTGCATCTCTTTTCCTGCAAGGATCCCAAGGTGGCTTACAAAATCCTCCTCTGTTTTTATCCTTACAACCCCTCTGTGAGGTAGATTAGGGTGAGATCTCTTGACTGGCCCAGAATCAGCCAATAAGCTGCATGCTGCCCAAATGGGGCTTGTTAACAAGATCTCCTGAGGTGCATGCTAATCATTATGCTGCCCTGGTTCTCCTTGTGCTGTTATGGCTCCCTTTAACACTGCTGTTACGGCCAACACATAAGTGGTAACATTTCTTCAACACTTTATATTTGGTGTTGGTCTCTTAACTAACTTTTAAGTGAAGAAGATTCAAAATATCGTAGCAAGAGTGAAATTGGAGTTATCTCCAACGCTTGAGGTAGGAAGAAAAAGGGATTTAGGGCTGATCCTATGGATGTGCTGATAACTCTCAGAGAATTATGGGTATCCTACATAGGCTGTAGGAGCAGGGAGGTTGAGGTTTTCCCATGCTGCTCTTGCCGTGCAAAGGCCAATGGAATGTAAAGCTTTGAAGCAGGAGGGAAGGAAGGAAGGAGAACGGGAATGATGATTTCCCTCTCCCATTCATCTTCTTACATAATCTTCTGGCATGAAGACTTGTTGAGAGCCAGCTAAGCAGGTGAACAGACTGGAGCTGTTTACAGTAGTATTGGATTTCTGAACAAAATGATGACATTCATAGTACTTGAATAGTCACATTCTGTGGCTGATATGATCAAAGTATTAACAGTTACTTTAAATGACTGAAGGTCCTTTGGTACATTGTCACAGTCAGCACTCATTTTGTATTCTTCCGTAAGTGCAGAAGGCGAGCTCGCTGTGGGGAGGCCCCCAGCCCTGGGGCTGGTACGGCAGACTCCACTAAACTTCCTAAGGAGGCAAATATTGCCTGGGGAGGCAGGCATGGTAGAAGGAGCTTCATCTTCTTCTGACATCGGAAACCCCAAGCCTGGAGAGCCCTTTTCCCTCTTGCAGCCATTGTCTTCTCAGGCTTTGTAAAACTGGTGTGACCCGCTTTCTGAAACAAGGCAGGGTGGTGTTAGGACATTGGAAAAGAAATGGAGTGGCTTTAGGCCCACCTGAGAATAAGGGGGGTGACCTCTCCCACCCCTCCTCCACCCACAGAAGTGCTTAAAGCACCAGTTACGCTTTGGTATTCTAGCACTGCACTACCTGTTATTGAAATTACGGGATATCGATGTGTTGCATTTACACGGTGGAGAGGACCATGCATTTGAAAAGTCCAATGTAATAGAGAAAATCACCTTTTGCTGTACCTTTGAAAAATGACATATTCACAACACATGTCCCTCCCTTACTCATGCTGCAGACTTGCTCCATACGTAAAATGCTCTGTGAAAGTAGCTTGTAAAGCACAAGGTAATATGCTTGGTGGCTTGAATTACAGAAGGCATTGGTCATTTGCACCTGAACATTTTCTGATGCCCCTGAGAATGATCTAATTTAGAATGCTTATTTAACTTGGTTTAGTGGACGAAATGCTCAAGGCATGGGATACTTCTAATTTTCTTAACCAGTGCACCACAAATACTTGTGGAAGAAAATTAAATCACACGGATTTAAATGTCATGAGCAACCGCAGATGCAGCTTTGGTTGGATTCAAATAGGAGTGTAAGAAGAGGCTGGCTGGACCAAGCAGGAGGCATGCAGGACTGGGCTGTGTGCACTGGCATGCCACCTCCGAGGACGGAGGGAGCTCATAGCCAGCAAGGGTTAGTGGGCATTGAGGGCCTTCTCCTCCATGAACTTGCTCAGTCCCCTTTTAAAGCTGTCTTCGGGAAGTCAATTCCAGAGTTCAACTATGTGCTGTGTGAAGAAAGACTTACTTTGTCTGTCTTGAATCTTCCACCTGTCAGCTCTGCTTCTTGGGCATAGTTTGAAACGAGTTTTCTTCTAGTGCATCGTGATGTGTGCTGTTTGAGAGACACAGGCGGATACTGCCCAGTAGCGTGCATATGTTCGTAAGGAAATGCAGGGGATGTGTTATTTGAATGTAAGGAAAAAGCAAATCTACTGAAAACTGCCGACACTTTAATTCCCTTGCTGCAGTATTCTGGGAGTAGTAATCCAGCCACTGCATTCACTAATTTTAGCAACCCAAAGAGCCACAGGTAGGGTAGCTGGCAATTACTTTCCGAGAGAGTTCTGTCTTGGGGCACTGGGTCACATGCAGTTTTGGTGTCACTGTTTGTTCGCTCCTTTCACATGGACATGCAATTTACTGACTCAGGTGAGTCAAGAACCTTGAGACGTGCAGCTGTAGAGAAATCACCTGTGATTTGCCAGTGTACCTTGTACAAATGGCTGAGTTGATGAGCAGAACATCCACTAGTAAATTGTGTCTTTCTGCCTTTGGCTCATGGCATAAGCGGCTACTAGGCTGATCCGGTTTATCACCTTTTTAAAGCCCGTTCTATGTAAGAGCTGTGGCCTCAGTTTTTATTAAAGTTCTGCTATTTTATTAATGCTGCTTTCCAAGAAGCTTTAAGTCAACACTTTCTTTAGGACCTGGTTAGGCTTTTTGAAATGGATTTAATATGCAGTTTCACACATTTATTTGAGAAAGGAGCTTCTTACTGGCTGCAGCCATGTTTTTCTAATTTTAATAAGGCTAATTCCTCTTATAAAGAAACATACATTTTCCTACCTGATTAAGCGAGCAAACAATAGGGGTTAGATGTGGCAGATTGTAACAGAAAGCACATGTTCTGCCCTGAAAATGCAGCAAAGTCTTATCAAGATTGCTTGAAGTTATTCATGGCAGTAAAACATTATGCTTCCTCCTGCTTTCCCAATTAAATGGGGAAACCTTTATTCCTACAGCAGTTTTGCCAACAGCTGGTTCCAATATTTTCTGTGTGAACGTTGCCTAAGGTGTCCATTTCTTCCTAGCAGCAACAGGCTGAGTCATATTAAGAATAAAGGGACTGGTCTATTGGAAAAGAGATCTGTTTTGAAGGAGAGTTTTGTGCTGTTTGTACCATGCATGGAAAAAAAAGGTTGTGCCCCTCAAGTCCATTCTTGGGTGCCATCCACATAGGCCTGGAGTTGTCCAGATGGATGGTGCAGTGGCGGGAACGGTTGTGCTTGTGCAGTGCCCCCCCCCACTCCCCCAGTGCTGGATTATCTTAGTCAAGTGTGGGTGGGAGTTGGAAGGTGTAGCTCTGTCCAGGTGGCGTGAAAGCTTAGGCATTGGCTAAGATTTTCTGCCAAACATAAATGGCAGGTATCTAAAGTAATGCTAAAGTTTAGTGGAAGTGAATAATCAATATTGAGGAAGGGAGGGATAGGAAATGGAGGTTTCAAGAAGGTTTTATATTAAGCTTAATGCCAGCTTCCAAGAAAACCATTGATGCAATTAAGTGGCCAAGTCCTGATGCCGCAGCAAACCATGTTTTACTGTAAAACCCATTGAGTGGCCTTAGTGTTGAAATACAGTCAACCATGTAAATTGTATGCACAATACTGAATCATTAAGGGCATTTCTGCACTGTAGTTTACGTCACTCTTTGTCTGCGGTTTTTAGCTTCCAAAATATGCAGCTTGTTTCTGGCTCTTGACCCCTTTCTTACTGATGCATATTGGCTTTCTGCACATCTCCATGGAACTGAGCTGTGACTAGGAATGTGTGGGCAGGTGTCTTATGTCTTTAGATATTTATATTTATTAAAAAAGAGAAATGTGTGCTCTTGTATGCTATCGTTATGCTAAAACATCACAATGGCAACCAGTGGGCAGAACAGCCACGTATTCCTGTTACACTGTCAGATCCAGGCATACGCTACTGCTGCTCAGACGGAATGGCCGCCATTTTCGTGTGTGTGTTCAGCCTCGGAGGGAAGGGGAAGAGACAGTGTAGTAGGGAGATCACAGAGGGTGCCTACAATGCCCTTTCCTCTGGCCTGAAGTGCTCTGTCACGTCACGCATAGTAGTTGGCGTGGACGGAGGGTTGCTTGTCAGGCCTGTGTCTGGAAGCTCGAGGCTGTGGATTTCCGGGGAGAAATGTTAGCCATGTATTCACCCCGCTGTGAATGCTCTGGAGACAGACGGTTGGTGCGAAGTGCTCTTACTCCATCGTTTGTCACAGCAGAGTCTCTCCCCAGACCCTCCTGGGAAACTTGGAGGGTGTGATGTGTGAGGCTGGAGAGGCGTTGTCCAGTGCCCGGTCACATCTAAGTTGTGATCTTCCTGTATGCAGACTGTACTGGTGGCGGCATGGGAAAATAGGCACTAAGTTCCACATACCTTGTGCGCTGCTGTGGTGAGAACAGCCTAATATCAGGAGTTGATGTTCTAATAATTCCTAGCTAAATTGCTGCAGTGCATTGTTCTTTAGGCTGCCTTTGAAGATGGTTCAGAAACTGCACCCAGTGCAGAACTCAGTGGTTGGGTTGTTGACTCGGATTAGATAACGAGAACATGTAACTCCAGTCCTGTGTTACCCGAACTTGTCTATTTCCAGCCCCTACTCAGAGAGCTGGTTTTAAATTTTTAAAGCTCTACTGCTCTCTGGACCACAATCCCTCAAGGACCACTAATTCCCACTGGAACCCACAGAGTCCCTCAGGTCACCTTCACAGACTCTCCTCTGTGCACCCCTGAGGGAAATTTGGGCATGTATGCCATTACAGGAATGGGCTTTCCCTGTAAGAGCTCTAAGTGTATCGAGCGCTTTACAAACGGAGGTTTGTCAGGCGGCGGCACTGCCAGGTGAATCTCTCGCTTTCTTTGTCAGGGCCTCTGTTCCTCACACACATGGGTGCTGTGCCTGCGCAGGGCCTGTAGCCAGATGGCCGTGTGAAGAAGGACCGCTACAGGCGAGCAGCCTGCCTTTTTCAGGCATCTGGGTATTAGTGATCATTGAATTCCTGTGGGTTGCCCTTGCGATACCCACTCCAGGCTGTGAGCAAAGGTGGGGTGGGGGTGTATTCACACGTGCATGCCTTTCGTATTGTACTGGTTTTAGATTTTATTTTGTTATATTTTTACCTACATTGTTGTTCTGCTTATGGTTTATGTGGATTTTGAGTTTTTTATATTACACGTAGTATGGATTTCTATATTGTGTGTTTAAATCACTTTGAGTATTTTTTTGGTGGGAAACAATAGGTACATTCAGTAAACACTCATAACAACAGGGATAGTAATTGGCACGGAGGCACACACAGCAATGCACTACTGTGCACGCACACCCCCACACACAGATTGCTTCCCTTGAAATGCATGGAGAGGTAATTCCTTGATCCGTTGCAGGTTTTGCTGCCACCAGGGGTGTGATTGTGGTTTTGTGGAGTAAAGAGCAAAGCATAAGTGGACTGCCTTCCATTGCTGCCCCAATCCTGCCTGTGCCTCTGCCCTGTTTAATTATACCAGTGTAACTGGTAAATCTAGGCATATCCAGTGAGTTCTAACAACATATCTGCCATTGCGGCAGCGTATCTTACACTACCAACATATCCTGTTATCCCCTAGCTGGTGTAATTTGACTACAGGACTGCTTTGCCCATGTACAGAGTATTATTTGGGGGAAACAGAAGTGCCTTTGGGCTCATTAGGGCATGCATTTAATGCTTAGCCCTGGGGAGTAGACGAAGGTGATTGGGAGAGAAGTATAAGAATGCATTTACATTCTACATTTGCCTCGCCTCGCCTGAGGTTTCATATGACAAGGTGTAGCAGGGTACTATCTCTTTTTCAAACTGGCACTCCTTGAACTCTTCACAGGGTTCTCGTGTACTTGTATATGTTCTGACTTGTCCCAGTGCATATTCTCTAGGTCAGGTGCATCACACGGGTTCCAGTGAGTGGGGCAGAGAAGCAAGGAATTGGAAGATGTAAGGAGCTGGCAGGCTCCATTTTGTACTGTATTAGCTGTACAAGTGGTAGAACTGGTGTGCTGAATAGCAGAGTGAAGTAGTTCTGGTCTGTAAGTACTCTTAGATGGCTTGCTTAATGTTCAAAAGCTTAAAATAATTTTGAACTTTGGATCCATTGCATATGTAGTTGGAGCTTTTAATTTGTTGAAAGTTGTTGTGAAAACAGCCCTAGGGACATAATATTTTTCCACCCCAGCTGCTCTAGATGAACTGCAGCTGCAAATTTAAACAGAATTATTTCTATAAACCTCTGAGTATATTTTATAATGCCAGTAATTTCCACAGAAAAATCAGTTACTGCTGCTAATGATCTATTTGTTGAGCATTAACTGCCCTCAGCTGGGAATGACCAAGCATTCTGGAATGGCAGCATAAATGTGAAGGACAATTGAATAGAATTACTGAATAATGATTAATTAATGATAAAGATCTGTGGAAATAAATTTGAAGTACTTCTGACCACCCCATTTATTAGTCAGTGATCTCATCAGTGTTCAGAATTATTGCTATAATACATAATGTCCAGGCTGCTAGTTTCTAGATCTGTCCTTCAGTGCTCTGGCCAATCTACCATGAATCATTGCAATTATTATTTTTAAACTGCTTATCTCTGCAAGTCGTCATCGTTGTGCTTTTGCTCTGTCTTTGAAAAGCCTTGCGAAGGGGCTGCTTTGATGTTTGCATCTGAATCTGTGCCTTGCTTATGAAATACCACGGAATCTCACCGTCATCGTCGTCATCGTGGGTGTCAGTGCAAGTGCGCTGGTGGACGTGGTCCTTGCCTTCCTTTGTTGATCATCTTCATTCACTTGCCCACAGCCCAGCCTGGTCTGCAGAAGAACTGTGCTATCCAGCCTGCGGTGGCAGAGTTCATAGCCTGTGGATGTTGTTTGTTCAGCCCACCTCCCATCTGTCGCAGCTTTCTCCACCTGGCCAGATGGCTTGACTACAACACCCATCATCCCAACCAGTACTGCCTGGAGCTAATGGGAATTGTAGAACAAGATGCCTAGAGGCACTAAGGTTAGGACAGGTTGCCTGCAGTGTCTCCGTCCACTGACACAGCTGCTTAACAACCTAGATTACTACGAGTCTCAGCATCTCTTTCCTGTGCTTTCCTTATCATTTACAGTGGCTTCCTGGAAAATATAGCCTGTGTCTCGGTGGCAGAGAGTTTGTGCTTCCACACAAATGGGGGAATTGGAAAGGGATTCGGTGGAAGAAGTGATGGTGCAGTTCTGAGCGCTGGACCTGGTTGAAGAATTTGTAGAGGCTCTCCAGCCAGGCCCTGGCTAAATGCACTCAAGTGATTTGTTTAAAATGTTCTCTCAGATTTTGATTAAGTGAAGGATTAAATAAACTGCAGTGGAGATGCTGCTTACATAGTACTTCTTTGTGATGAAATGATAAGATTAATAAAGAGCTGACATCTTAACCTTTGGTTCTTGGCACTTGCCTATTATTTTGCCTATTCTGTACACTTTGGTCCAAAGGACGGCTTTAACAGCAAGGTGGTGATGTGGGCTTTTTAAAGGTTTATTTTGTACTTGGAGAGAAATAAGACCTATTATCAAGCGCTGATATTACACACCATTTGTAAAACAAGTCTGGACAGCTTAGGAGCACAGTGTTCTTCTTAGAATACTGAGAATCCTATTACTTGTTAAACAAAATATTTCTAGCTATTCTGGAGTAAGTTTTCAAATATGATGCAATTCTGCAAAAGAATCAGAAATAAGGAATATTTTCAAATACATGTATTTAGCTTGCTCAGATTTTCTTTTGATTGTGTTAAGTTTCTTGTGTTCAGATTACTTTTGTAGTTCTCCATCTCCATATTTTTTGAATTTCTGCTAAATTTAGGTTTTGGAGAGGTTGGACTAGCTTATTCTTTTTGGTCTGGACCATTCCAGCTTATTATTTTATTGGTACTTCAGTGTTTTATCACACTAAAATACCTTTTCAGTCCCATTATCTCAGTTGAAGAGATTCAGTAATTTATTTAATGTATCTCCTGCCATCCCCCAAAAGTGACTAACAATAAAAGCCAGATTAAAAACAAATATGAATTAAAACATAGCATAAAATGCCATTAAATATACAGCTCTAAAAGCAATAAAATCAACCAACCAATTAAAATTAACAAGCTAGCATACATGTCAAAGGCCTGCTTTGATTGTTTTTGAAAAACGTTGTTTGCTCACAGAACAACAGAAAGCAGCCTCCCAAGGCCTGGGAGCAACCTCCAGGACAGCCTGCTCTTGCGTCCTCACCAAACGTACTTTCGGTGGTGGCAGGACCAAGAGAAGAGCTTCCTCCAAAGATTTTAAAATGCGGGCAGGCTTTTCTGGGGAAAAGTGTTCTTTGGTGTAGAATACAGGTTGTATATAACAGTATTTTATGTGACCAGCTTTGCATAGGCAGTACTTTGACTTGTACCGGAAGCAGACTACTAGTCGTGAAGCTGTTGTCACAATGGAATCACATGCTTTCTGAAATGAGCTCTAGTCAATAAGTTGGCCACAGTTTTCTGGAGGAGCTGAAGATTCCAAATAGTTTTCAGAGACGTCCCCCTACCTCTTACCTTGTCCGAACAACAGTCATACTTAACCCTGATCATACCATGGCATCTCTGAGAACTGGTGTAGCTAGTGCAGTAGCCTTTGCTAAACAAAGACATCCCTGCTCATACAGGTTTATGAGTGAAACCTGGAGTACACTAAACTGTAAATCTGAGCCTTCAAGGGGAATCTAACCCCAGCTGGCAAAGACTGAATCCCAATTCCCTGATCCGTGTTCTTTTTTACTTTCCAGGAGCACCTCTGCCTTACTGGGATTAAGCCTCAATTTATTCACCCTCATCCAGCCTGTTACTGGCATGAGGCACTGATTTAGAGCTATTACAGCTTCTTTGGCTTTAGGTGGAAAACCAGGAGAAGGTTGGCTGTCATCAGCAGACTTGGTAGCACCAGGACCTAAAACCCCATCGCCCAGTCATTTCATGTATAGGATAAGGATGGGATGGGATAAGATGGGACATGTGGGATACCACTGGTTAACAGCCACCGTCCCATTGCATCACCTTTTGAATTTGTCCCTCAAAGAATTGACTGGAGCCACCAAGTATAATATCTCCAAGTCCCATCCCTGGCAGATGTCTCAGATTACTAGCATTATTAGTAGTACTAGTACTACTAATTCTTGTTATTGTTACTTTTATGTTCCATATTTCTCCCCAAAACAACTTACATGATGAACAGTATCAATGGTCGTTGATATCAAAGCAACATACTTAATTGCAGATTGTTTGTGTCAAATATATTTTTTACTAGATTTTTTAAAATTTAGAACTCAGTTCTTAAAATGCCCATTATAAAAGGAATGCATGGTTTATTGAATTGATGGAGTAGGAGTTGCTGATAATGGTGTAAGGAACTGGTAATCCACAGCACTATCCTCCTGCTTAGTGGGTGAGATGGCTTGTTTTTGACAAGAGTGCACCAAAATTCACCAAGTTATTTGTCACTAGAACAAAAAGAATTGAGATCTTAAAAATTCAAATGTGGGAGAAAGTCAAACAGATCATTGTCCTTGCAATAGTGAGCTTTAAATAGAATCGGTGAGAATGCAACCCTATGAGTTTGTGCATCTCTCTTCCCCTCTTCTTCCACTGGAACACCCCTGTTTTGACCTCTGCAAGGTTACCTGAGGCCGCTTTTGTGACTTCAGAAGGCAGGGGCCACCGTTCCTTCCAACGTGGGTGCAAGGGACTTGGAGTGTTGGGTGGTGTTGAAAAGAAAGGAAAGGAAGGAGGTGGAGAAGGGCTGTGGGATGCATCAGGTCCTGGAGTTCCCCTCCCAAAGTTATAGCGCTGCGTGGTTCTTTAGGAAGGACAATCTAAAGATTTCTGTGGTCCTGGGGTGCAGTCCAGTAAACATAGTATTCTTCCCTAAATCTAGTTAAATGCAAAATAATTTCAGTCTAAATGTAGATTATTTATATGGATTATAATTCTGTATTCTCTTTTTGTTTTTTTTTCTAGGAAATGAAAATTATAAACAAGTAGCCATGTGTATTCTCTATCACATAAGCATGGATGATCGCTTTAAATCGATGTTTGCATACACGGACTGCATACCTCAGGTAGGTCTGCTTCTTTTCACATGACAGTTTCCTTCATGCTACTCCCAGCTTCATTTGCCTTGCAGTAGAGTTCAGAAGGGGACAGTTCAGATGCCAGTGTCCTTACTTCTATCCTGGTAATGCTCTTTCAATTATTATTGTTATATCCGGGTACCTCCCATTTTTCTTAGATTAATGAGTGATTTGTTTCTGTTTCCAGTGGCAGGCAAGTGCTGCCTGAATATTTTATAGGAGTAACAGCATTGTTTCATTGATAGCCATGGTATCTAGATATTTTAAATCCATTTAAAAACTGCTGCTTCAGAAAAATCTCGGCAGCTGTTTTGAATGTATTTATTTTCCTGCTCGGATTCTCAGGATTGTTCTGTTGTGTTCATGCTATTTTTATAGTATGCTCAGTTTAGGTAATACTTTAATTTTTGACTGTGGAGCATTCAAACCTGTTACTTTGTTGCTTATTGAGTACTTTGCCCAGTAAAATGCTTATTTTATTTTATTTATTTTCTAGACCAGTTCTTGGTATACAATCAATATATAGGACTGAATTATGTAGTGCCAGCACCAGCTAACATAAAGCACACTTAGGTCCCCCTCATTACAAAGGAAAGGCATTGAACCACATGCTTAATTACTAACTGGAGTTGGTGAAGTAAGTGTGAGGCACGTGTAAGTGTGGCTGGATCGGGCCGGTGGGCTTGGTCCCGCCCTTGTCCTGCTACAGGACGGCCCGTCCACATGCACGGAACTCAACTTGCTCCATTTCATGGGGTCTGCTCTCACCAGGACGAACGTGGGGAACAACCCACAGACCCAGCTGGTATGATCACCAGTATTGGCTGGTATTGTAACTTAATATGATTTTAAAATAGGCAAGTAAGGGCAGATATGATTCATAAGAAATGAACATGTTGAGTACAATCTTATGCATGTTTCAGAGGTAAGTCTCACTGAGTTCAATGGGATTTCCCTCCCTCCAGTATGTGCACACAGGATTGGGGCCAGACCATCTTAACAGTGAAACTCTAGTGAATGAATTAAACATTAGACATTCTCTTCAACGCGGGAACATAAGCTGGAGAGCCATCTTTAATTTGCATCCTTTTAGCATCAAATCCATAAGCAAGGCAGGTGACAAACCTGCTTTTTAAATAGTGGACTTATCATTAGTGATTTATATATCATTTGGAACATAATATCATTAGTTCCATTACTGCATATACAAAACAATATATTAGATTTCAACAGAAAAAGATGAAACTAGACAATACACATTCAACAAATCATAAAGCAGTAAATTTTGATTGTTCCCGGTACTATGGATGGTTGTATTGAACCCTGCATCTTCAGGTTACCATATATTTTAGCAACACTCTTTTTCACAACAAGCTTGCTCCCCAGCTAAACGGCAAAGAATTCTGTAGCATTTTAAATACTCAGCAAGTGATTGTGGTACAAGCTTTGAAGAATTATCATGAATTTGGGCATGCATAAGGCAGAGTGGGAAGGAGGTGTCATAAATAGGTTAAAAAGACATGACATGCAGGTAGTTCTGATAGTGACGATCACATTATTAATAATGGCCATTTTCGCTTACAAAAGAGCTGTTGATAACATAAATGCCCTGGCATGAGGTAAGCCAATTAATAAATGGAGTGTGATTAAAGGAGGAAAAACGTATCTGAGCCTTGACTTGAACCTTGTTGCATTGCATAACTCAGCACTTTCTCACTGTACTCTCCCTTTGAAGCTTCTCTGGCCCATGATAGCTGCCTTTAAGTCAGTGGCAGCGTGTCGTGGGAGGCTGAAGCGTCCTTCCACGGGCCCTTGAAGATTGCCCTTTCTGGTGTCAGATATGTCTGTTTATTCTTTTCCGCTGAGGCTGCCCTGTTTGTCCTGCAAAGCAGAAACCATTTCTGGAAATTGATGGCATACATCACATTGGAAGACAGGAGGCCTCTGATGTCGTGGACGATATAATTCAGTTCCGTAACAGGATTGCCCCACTAGATATGGAGACGGAGTTGGCATCTAGAGTTACTGCACATTCTGATTCCTGTATCCGTATCTTTGTTACATGATCTGATGTTAGCAAGTAGCTGTTTTAATTCAGACTTGTTTTGACTCCCATACCTAAGCTGCTGTTACTGTGATGATGCTGATGGGCAGCCCAGGACATTATTCTGCCTGGAGCAAAGCATAAGATGCCCCCCGCCCCCCACCCCAACAGACTGCAGTTCCGTGGACTGAAAGCTGAATCTTACTTCAACACTTTTTAATTGGAAAAAACACTGCTTGCCATGCTATCATTAAAAAGCCTGCCGTTATGAGAATTTTCATCTTGCCGTTCAGAAATTAAATTCTGAATCCTTCGGTTGTAATAAATCTACAGATTATACATAAATGCCCTGTGAACTGTAGAGCACTCACCTTTGTGAGCTAGAAGCTCCTGTGGGGTTTCAGCATGCAACCCACGTGTGCTTAGGGTTGACTGGCATGGACTGTTTGGTGGCGAAGAGGAATGCAATATTGCTGGAAAACATTCTTGCCTTGCTTGAGTTAATGGGTGCTGTTTAGTAAGAGTTAAAAGTAATTATTAACAGTCCATTCTTGTTTAGACCCCAGCCGTGCATGCTTTATTTAAATAGGTGCAAATGCCTTCCAGATGGTTATAAAAGCATTTATAGGTAATAGTTTAGCCAATCAAAGGGCATGATTGGGCAGTGATGTCATAGTGATATTCAATATTCTTCCACACAGCAGTAGACAAACTTCTCTGGAGTTGACTTATCCACATGTTTTCTGCCACAGTTGTCTGTTTGGCTCCTCTTTGATCTACAGGTCTCTTTTCAGCTTAGTGCTGGTAAGCGTCCTCTCTTGACAGCCCGCTTTGCTTTTGTCCACCATTATCTGCTGAAGCTCAGAAACCAGAGCGTTACTTCAAACATGAGAGTTAAGGAGTAGCCACTCAGAAGAGATTCTTTCGGCATGCAGTTCTGGCATAATCATTCAAAGATGTTTGAGCTGGGGATTGGGAGAGGGCTGGACTGAGGTGTATGGAAAGAAAACTGTGGGGGTTGGCCTCTGGTCAGTGGTAAATAAGTGAAGTCAGGTGCCAGAGAGTCTAGACACAGTGATTTTAGGCCTGGGCTGTGGTATCTGATACTCAATATGGGACTTGCCTGATTGAAAACTACTGCCTCTTCATTGTACGTGCAGCAGCTCTTTTACTGCTTTCCTGCTAAATGAGGAAAAGATGACAATGGGCATAGTAAAAGCAGAACAAATTTAATTTTAATATTTCCTATTTGGTAGCAATTACGCTCCCCTTTGAAGTGGCACGGGTAGCGATCAAATTAAATGAAGACATAGTAGGAAACGCAGAGCTCATACCAAAGGATTATTCTAAAAACTTGAGCTAGTTTAGGTAAAACTGCAGGACTTTTCCCACTTCTAGCAGGAATGCAGCGAAGTACTGGTAATGTACTTTGGCTTCCTTTAATTTTCCTCTTAATGAAGAGAGAATAGTTAGATTTTTAGATGTGCAAAGATAAGATCTTTAAAATGGTGGTCATGAGACATACAGCAAGCCCATTCAGCTCGGCACCTCAGTTTCCTGGCTGGTGCCAAAGGCCAGAGCGTGCCTCCTTTGGGTCTGCAGCCCCAGAGCAACTGGCCACTGGAGCTGAGTGCTCCTTCTGGCACGGTGGGGGAAAGGCAGCTCCGCAGCTGCCCCCTCTGCCCCCAGCGGTCTTTGCCATTGCGCTTTTCCTGGGAGACAAATTGTGCATCCTCTTTTGGTCCATGCTTGCTCCGAAAGCAGCATGAGGACTGACAGAAAGAAATGCTTTGGACTGCATGCGCTTAAACTATGGAAATGGTTTCTGGCTCTAGAGGGGGATGAAATGAATGAATTCGTGGAGGGAACGGCTATCGGTAGCCACTAATTATACTGGCTACATGCTGCTGTGAATGTCAGTTACTGGGGAATAGCAGCGCAGCAGGGCAGTTGCCCGCACACGCTCACAGAGGGCATGCCACGGCCTTGGCACTGCGCGCTCCAGGAGGTTCCTGCGCCACCGCCAGGACCACCCCAGCTTCACGGGCAACATACCCAGCACCCCTGGCCATCCTCCCGCTGCGGTTGTCATCACCAGCCTGGGGCCCATTGACATCCAGGCCACAGTCCCTCTCCTTGGATTCTGGTGCCTGCAGCTTGGACCCAGCGTCCTGCTCACCCTTGGCGCTGTCGGAACCATCTCTCAGCCATTGGAGGACTCAGACTGGCTTCCCAGCGTGGCGCAGGGTCGCGTTGTCCGATGCAGTAGGCCCTCCTGTTCCTCAATTCCCTTTCCCAGTGAGGTCTCGGGATGGCTTCCACCCACGGCTAGGTGACAGCAGTCCTCTCTCTCCACTCCCTGATCCAGGGGCACGCGGTGTTCTCCCACCTCCTCACTCTCCAGTTCCCCTGTAGTCTCTTCACCCCACCAGTCTGACCCCCCACACCAGCTTGGAGCCTCTAGTAATCTTTCGCCATTTCTAGGAAGCTGCCTTGCATTGGCTCAGATTCTCAGTCCATCTTGGCCTGTGCGGTCAGCACTGACTAGCAGTGGCTTGTCAGGGTTTCAGGCAGGAGTTTTGCTGGTGACTGAACCTGGGCCTCACCCCTTTCTCAGAGACTCCTTATAAAAAGGCTTCCCTTTCTAAAGAGAGGTTTGGGTCTCTCCACAGTCTCCTCCCCCACCTCCAACTGAGGACTGAAAATGAAGGGGAGGGTTGGCCATGCTTCCCCCATACTGATTGCAGTGCGAAAGGTCTCTCCTTTCCCTTACAATAGGAGAAAACTTGAGTCTAGGCCAGGGTGGGGTAGAATAGCTATCAGGGCTCAGCCAAGGTAGCAAAACCCAATACCATAAGGGTGGAGAATGAGGCTAAACTATGGGTTATATTTGAGTATGCTTATGCAGACTTACATCTCTTTTATCTGTCTGGGTTGCCCCCTCCTTACACATTTTCCTAGCGTTAGTGAGGAGCACTACTAGAATGGAACGGCAGAGATAAAAGAAATTTTGCATCACACAGCCACTGTCTTGGGCACAGCACTTCCTGGTTCCCTTTGATACCACTTTTTTGGATCCATTGCTGTGATCCTTACATTTCAGGCTGTGGGGCGGTGGCAGAAAGGGCACAGCTTATGATTTAGTCTAGCGCTGCTGTCTCGAACCCTGCAGTGTTTTAAGAAAATGCAAGTATGTGTGCATGTGCTTGTGAAGATGGTTACAGCCCTGGTGCCAAGGAAGGGGGGTGACGCTTGGCTTCTAAGGGGCACTTTTTAATCAAAATTCCAGTAGCTGCTTTCCCATGCACAGGAGAAACACAGGGCGATGCTCATGGATGGGAGAGTGCTGTGGAGTGGGCAGGAACATGCACTGTTAATGTGGGCAGTGTTACAAATGCCTAATACAGAAGAACCAACATGTGCAGTACATAAGGAGTTTCAGTGCAGAAAATTATAAGAACTTGAGGAAGAGTTATCCTCTGCTGGCCATTTTACAAGATTGTACAAGGCCCAGAGAGAGGATGCTTGAGCACTGGGAGGTCTCATCTTTGTGTTCTGGTTCATGTTCCTTCACAATATAAAACAAATGTACTGTTGTTAGTTTCTCCTGTGTTCCTATTAACATTGTATAATGTATATGTAATAAACATGTGGTGTTTACATAAAAATTTGAGAAGGAGCCTTCTATCGTAGGTTATACTTGTGGGATTTGGTAATTTATATGGCCTCCTATGCATCCTGTATTTTATTTACACTTTGCTTCATCATTAATTCACTACCTTCTGGTCCTTGCCCAAAAGTTGTTCAAGAACATAATCTTGAAGTGCTGCTGGTCTACGACTTAAACTTGTAATTTATTTGTGGCTAAGACTGTTTACCAAGGTCTGCCACCATAACTGAGCAAAGCTTGGGGCAGACATGTTGAGATAACAGTGCTGTAGATGTGTGGGTTCCATGTAAGTGGTCATGGGGGGCCTGTGGGCTCTCTGAGTCAAGCGCCCTGAGTGTCATCTTGCTTTCCACTCCACCTCCCTGAGAATCCGTGGCATTGCACAGGTGTGTGAGCAAGGTGTGGTAAGGTAGGGAAGGAGCACTCTGCAGGGCTTTAAATGCTGCTCTTTTCTGTCGTTGGTGCTGACCCCCAGGAGCAGCAGCCCCCAGTTGACTTTTTTACAGGACAACAGTCCTTCACCAGAAAACCGTGCCAGATCCCTTTTAAAGAAATGCGCTTTTGTGCTGTTGCTCTTAAAAGTTCTGACGGCTTCTCATCCGTGTTCTGCTAGTTAATGAAGATGCTGTTTGAGTGTGCTGACGAACGTGTTGACTTGGAGCTCATTTCCTTCTGCATTAACCTAGCTGCTAACAAGAGGAACGTGCAACTCGTTTGTGAAGGTGAGGATCGAGCCGCAAGCTTGAGGCTACTGCCTAGTGTAAAGTAATGGCTTTCTGGAGGAGAGTAGGATTTGGGTGTGCAAACAGCGCTGTGAGCCAAACTGCATTAACCGTTTTCTCTGGTCAAGCTGAAATTGGATGGCAGTTCGGTCCATGTGACATGGCAGGCGTTACCCAGTTGTGGTGATTCACCGTGATGAGTTGCCATGGTTGAGGGCCGCAGCAAGATGCAATGCTCTGGTTCCGGGTTCCTCCCTACCCTGATTGCTTGTTGCACTGTCCAAATCCAGACGTCACAGCCCTTTGGAGAGTGAACTATGGAATAGCTGAGAGGCCATTGTATACATTGCGTTACGCATTCAGAATCTTAATGCCTGAGAAGAGCCAGACACTTCATCTCCCTGACACCTAACAATGTGAAAATAATGTCATTGTCATGAATTTCCTTCATATACCCATGCTCCTTTAGGGAAAAAAGACTATTGTTTAACTTAGCAAAATGATGCTTTCATGTATTTATTTTTATTAAGCATTCTTGTATACCACTTG
Source organism: Varanus komodoensis (assembly GCF_004798865.1). Classification (NCBI taxonomy): domain Eukaryota; kingdom Metazoa; phylum Chordata; class Lepidosauria; order Squamata; family Varanidae; genus Varanus; species Varanus komodoensis. The sequence goes on from NW_025335855.1 coordinate 335,038, forward strand.
ATCTAACAAAATCTGTAAGCAGTTTACATGTCAAAAGTATTAAAGTCATTATTAAAATACTAAGATAAACAATTATATCTCCAAAACGGTAGCTAAGTAATAAAAGATAATGGGGCTTAAAGCTACCGGACTGTGGTTCCTGGAAGAGTACCCCAAGGACAAAGGATTTTTCATATTCTGCCTTTAAGAACGGCCACAACTTTGGGCAGACAAGTTCAGATCCATCTGCGGAAGGAATGGCCCTGCCTGTCCCACGTGGAGGCGCCTTCCAATGAGCAGTAACTTGTTAGGCTGTACCTTAAATTAGTTAGAATTATCATGAAAATTACAAAATAGCACACACTCAGTTTTACTTCTATGGCTTATTTTCCTGAGTAATACAATCTTTTATGTGTGGGTTATGTTGTAATGTTGTCATTCTGCAGGAGTGCGTTGCTCTAGTGAAAACAGGTGGTTGTCCGTTTGTTTGTTCATTTGTTTTAAAGTCCCAGCTTCCTTGGAAGAATTTTTGAATTGTTTCTGCTGAATTATTTAACTCTTTCTGTGGTGTTCAGGCTAAAACAACCTTCTGTAGAAGGTGTGCTTTGTGGTGGTGTTTGAGTGTTAATAAATAATGGAGTAACTACATGCTTGATGGTTGGAACTCCAGAAGGCTGGGGTAGCACACCTTCCCTTTTTCAGAAACCATGGCGGGCTTTCCTCAGCGGGATGTGTTCTTCTCTTTACTTGCTTCTTCTATATTTAATAAAACGTTCCACCTGTTTACGTCCAATGGAAATTAGGCTTTCTGCTTTATAGTTCCTCAATTCCACTGAATCCTTAAAAAAGTGATTTTATTGGCTATTTATAGCTGATGCTGACCAAGCACCAATCATTAACTTATTCATATTATAAATGGTTTGGATTCCCTCTTTGTGAATGTGCATCAAATAACTGGTTCATACATTTCTCCTGTTTTGTTTTATGATGTTATTTTTTTTCAGGAAATGGACTGAAAATGCTAATGAAGAGAGCGCTGAAATTCAAGGATCCATTACTGATGAAGATGATAAGGAATATCTCTCAGCACGATGGACCAACCAAAACTTTGTTTATCGTAAGCATCTGTGCCTTCCCAGTGTCCCTCAACCTCGTGCTGCAGCAAGGGCTAGTTCTAGGCTATTGAAATGATACATCAATCCAATTTGGATGTAATGGCAACATTCGGCAGCACTCTGTAGATTGATTAATCACACTGCAGTGCAAGCTGCTTCTAGTTTCCAGCAGCACCCTAAAAATGCATTATGTGTAGGTTGACTCTGCAGAACATCCAGGTGTTTTTGTGCGAGCCGTGTGGCAAACGCCTCCATGTTAGAGTTCCATGTGGCTGTTCAGTCAGGCACTTTGCACCCTTAATCCCATGCACTTTTCCAGGTCACAACTGTTGCGTGTCTGAAGTTAAGGTGACATCTGTTGATAAGATTTGTCCTGTTGAGATGGGTCTTTAGTTTTAAAAAGCTGTGGATGCTTGAAAACACCCGAACTGTGTGCAGAGATGTCTTTGGTTCAGTTTCCAGCTCTGCCATGAAAATACTAGTTGGTCATAGGCAAGCCATTTGCTTTCAGACTCATCATCCCCACAGCCTTAAGAGTCACCCCTGGCAGTAAGAAATTCTCGTAGGCTCAGCATCCCTAAAGGCATCCTGGAAGACCAAAGCTCTTGTCAAGGAGAAAAGATCCTGGCATTGAAAAATTGCGTAACTGGAAAGAATGCTGCAAGTCACTAAGGTTTACATTCGGGTTATGACTGAGTAAGGCAGAAGAGTGGAGTGGGCGGGGACGGTGTCCATAGAGTTGCTCTGATGCATCTCCCCCACTGCTTTGTCCTTTATAAGCATGTCTTATATTTGCTAAATGAGTTTCTTGCTTGCTTGTTTAGGATTATGTTGGCGATCTAGCTGCCCAGATCTCCAATGACGAAGAAGAGGAATTTGTGATAGAATGCTTAGGAACACTGGCCAATTTGACTTTGCCTGATTTGGATTGGGAACTTGTGCTGAAAGAGTACAAAATGGTACCATATTTCAAAGATAAATTAAAGCCAGGTCTGTGTTATGAATAACAGGTCTTTATATTGATGGATATAGATATATAGCTATAACTACAGAATAGATATGTATGTATGTATATATTTCTGTCTCTGTCTTTGACACATATAAGTTACTGTGTTGCATGTGGTGGGTATACTAACTGGCTTTTTTCCTTTTGAAGTTTTAGTTAGCAATTAAAAATAATGGTAATAAACATTATAGTTAACTTTTAAAGGTGATATTTTACTAAATTCCTAGTTGGGCTAGCTACTGCTTTTCCTACTTAAACCCTAAGTTTTGCTAGCACATTAAAATATGCTGTCAGAGTCTTCCAGCAAGAGTGTTTGTATTCCAGCAGGATTTGGCAGTGTAGTTTCTCTGTTAAATTTATCAGGTTCTGCAGAAGATGACCTGGTCTTGGAAGTGGTGATAATGATTGGAACCGTATCCATGGATGACTCCTGTGCAGCACTGCTAGCTAAATCTGGGATTATTCCAGCACTTATTGAACTGTTAAATGGTATGTATCCCACAATATTGTGGGAAATACACAGTGCCCACTTGCAGAAGTTTGTAAGCAGGAAGCATTAAAATGAAGCCTGCATTCTGAACGTGTACCTATTACACATTACATTTATTTATTTTCTCATGATTCTCATTTAGCAGTGTGCTCAATCAAGCTTTGAGAAATTTGGTCCCCCACAAAAACACACCCAAAAAACAAACAAACAAACAAATCCACCCTGTGTAAAAATTAGTGTTACTACAAAGAGCAACAAAATACAATAATATTTTCAATGGGAGGTTGAATAACAGGAGAGACTAGGGGTGAGTAGTCAGGAGACTGACGCTTGAATTGCAAACTCTTCCTGCTGCCTTGCTCAGACGGGCCATCCACGCTGGGTCCAGTTTCTTTCGAAATGAACTAAGCAGAGTTTGTATCCTGGCTCATTCACGCCTTCTGCAGTCTCTTGCTACTGCTCAAGCCAACTAAGTGTCACTCTGCTGGAGTGGCTAACAAGACCCAAGCTGCTGCTTTTCAGTCCAGAGACGTTCCCAGGGACTCCCTTTGGCTGACAAATGATACCATTTACAGATAGAAATCGTAGCACTTGCATTCAAACCCTACAATATTTGGCCGCAAATGCTGCCCCTTATTATTACATTTCTAAAATTTATATCCCACCAACAACAAGGGCTATAACATGGTGCATTTTCTTCTCCGCATCTGCTGTATGTGTAAACCAGTTTAAATCTTTCTCCCTGAGAGCAAGTAACTATGGACGTGGGGGTTGTAGCTGTCCTGTGAGATGCAGGATAAGGAACCCTTAACAGTCTTTCAGGACAGCACCGTTTCCGCCTTCAGTAAAATGCAGGGCATTAAAGTATCCCAGTTTAAAATTGGTATGTTGCCGTCCATACGTTCACCTGGCTTACCCTAATCCGGGGAACTGAATGGATCTCCTTCTCGGTTTAAGTGTTTCTACTCGGGACTTTAAACTTTAACAGCAGCAATTCATTTTCTTCTGTTTAGCTCAACAGGAAGATGATGAGTTTGTCTGCCAGATCATTTATGTGTTTTACCAGATGGTCTTTCACCAAGCCACTAGAGATGTCATCATCAAGGAGACTCGTATCCTTTTCTGAAGAAAACATTCTTTGCAAACAGGGCTTTTAGTTGTTCTTCCAAGTATTAAATGTTGTTCCAAGGAAGAATAATTATGGGTTGATGGTGGATCACGCATGGGATCATTTAAAATAATTTCAAGAAGTAGCTGAATGTTTCCTAGCCTTATGCAAGAATCCTCACATGCTGTTGCCATACCTTGCATTTGCCCTTGAGATTAGTAGTGATGTAGCACCATAGGAATGTAGGAAGCTGCCTTTATACTGAGCCCATCTAGTGTTGCTGACGCTGACTGGTGTGGAACTCCAAGGGTTCGGACAGGAGCTTTCCAGACCATGGCTGGAGACAGCAAGTGCCGAGACTGAGATACCTGAGACTTTCTGTCTCCATCCCATTGGGTCATGACCCTCTCAGTCCAAAGCAGCTGTTGGCTGCAGCTTAATGTGGAGCTAATGGCAAGTGGATTCATGGCTTCCACTGAGAGCATCCCTGAAGCATCCCTGGGTGGCCGTGTGAGTACACAAGGTGTCCTTCCTCCTCTCCCATACCAACATAGACCGTCTCCCCCACAATTAGACAAGCACCACAAACGGAACGCAAGCTCCTGTGCATGAGACTGCATAGGGTTCTGAGACTGCCACGATCGCCTGAGCCAGCGCTTTAAGGGGCATGCATGGATACCTTGGTGGATAAACAGAGTGACTAATAAAAAGATAAATCATGTGAAGAGTATTTAATATACATGCTTTGGCTTCTGTCCCCATCAGTAACTCTGAGTGGTTGGATTTGAGGAATATGGGCTCAAGCCCATGGCAGGTTTGCTTTTTTGGCTTATTCCCTGCCTTTCAGTTAAAAAGGCGGATAGAAGGAGAGAATTCTGATGGAGGATCTGATTGTGAGACATTTTTGGTTTTTAAAGGACCACATTTGCATATTTTACTCCAAGTTAGTATGCAGTCTCTTGCGTCTGCAAAATGACGCCCAAGTTACTATCCAGGCTTGTACTGCTTTGTTAAAACCCTCTTGCACCTGCCTCTCCTGGAAGAATCCATATTGGGCACTTTCAGGAAATGGTACTTTCCTGAGGCTCCTTGGAAGGATCGCATGGGCTTTCACCTCTGGACCACCGAATTGTAGAGTTTGTGGGCTGATCTAAATATTTTTATCTTGCTCTGTAAGTCAGATTGGCTACAAAGATAAATAATAAGATACCCTTTCCTTTGAGCTTATGCTCAAAAAGTCACAGCACAAAGTTGGACTTCCTGTAGAATCCTCCCTGGTATGTTTTTTTATCGCAAATTGGGCAGGCCAGCATTTGTGGACATCTAGAATTGCTTTCCATCCTTAACCTTGTCTTCCTAGAGGCTCCAGCATATCTTATAGATCTGATGCATGATAAAAATGCTGAGATCCGTAAAGTCTGTGATAATACATTGGATATAATAGCAGTAAGTTACTCCTGTTTGTTTATTTGCTGTCTGTTGTAAGAGCATGAATGAAAATGGGAAACTCTTACTCTGGCAAATGAAAATATATGTGCTGTTATGTTATATATGTCTGCTAGGTTGCAAAGTTCTTTCAGTAAAATTAGCCATTGCTGCTGCTGCTCTTTCAAATCACATGCTGGAAGTACAGGATAAGTGGGATTCCTTATCCTGTAAGTTGTCCGTTGCATCTTTGCTATCTTATGCATTTTTAAGAATTGCGTGGTTATTTATTTCTTTTCTATATTTATTTTATTTCCATTTTACTGTATAAAATACAGTACATAAAATGCTTAAAAAGGCAAAGATTAATTCAAAGTAGCATTAAAATACAATAAAATGCAATGCAGATGCGATAACGATCCCCCAAGCCAGCAACATTCTCTTCTCTGGATTAACTCTGTGTTCATCTCTAACCCGTCTTAGCTGATCTAAGCCACTGATTCAGAACCTTCACTCTCTTCCCAGAGCCATCAGCACGTTAACATTGTGTCAGCCCCATTCTCCAGGTTATTTCCGGGACGTTTTTATGTAGATGCGTTTTTATTATCTTTTGTGAAAAAAGAAAAAAAATGTTAAGTTCAACAAGAGCAGATAAAATATGCATTGATAGCCATTTGGTCCTCAGTAAACCAGTCATTCAAATGTTGTGAGCATAGCTGTATCCTCCATCTATTTTGTTTCTCTTTCCGTTGTTACAATAGCAGTTCTTTGGGTGTCAAAGGGGCATGGGGGTTCCATTCGCATCGACTGTGCACTGAGTTCTAGAAACCGGGTAGATAATATGAGAGGAAATGCACATCGTGGCGGAGGGAGCCCTGAGAGCTGCAGACAAGTAAGGCTGCCGCTTGGGTGCCGTCGGGAGAAGCTCCTCCGTGGCTTTGCTGGCCCTCAAGATGGCCAGTTACCAGGCAACTTCTCCAGGTATCACTTCCTCCCATGGAAGAAGATGGTGCCTCACTCAGTGACCTCTCCTGTGCAAGGAGAGACCTGGCCAGCAAGGTCCAGTCTGAAACTGAAGCGGTCCTGCTGTGATACTGCAATAACACGAGCATGCATTTCCAAAGCAGATCGCAGTTTCATGGGGATGGACACCACACTGGAAGTACAGCTGAGGTTTTTCTGGATTCTGGAGCCGAAAGGCGTAACTGCCTCGCTGATCTATTTTAGACCAGTCTGCAACCTTCTGTACCGTTGGCACCGACCAGGAGGGCTTTTAGAGCAGGGGTTTGTGGTCTTTCAGAACCACATTTGGAATAGGAAAACGTATCCCATTTTGTGTGTGTATGTTTCCATTCAACGTTATACCTGATTCTTAGTGATGGCAGTTTTTCATTGAATCTTAATGTACTGATTTGGCTTTTGCCTTCCACTAGTGAAAACACAGTTCAGCAAACTACACGCTGCACCTGTTGTCACTCTGGATCATGGCGTGACAGAGAACCCTAGTCCCTGGTTCCTGAAATGCAGGATAGAAACGTTGCTTTCTTCCCTTCCGTGACACACTTGTTAATTTTGCATTTAAACCCAAGCCATTTCTTTGGAATCATAGTACTGAAGATCCCTTCACTTCCTAACAGGAATATGATGAAGAGTGGGCTAAGAAGATCCAGAGTGAAAAGTTCAGATGGCACAATTCCCAGTGGCTGGAAATGGTGGAGAGTCGACAGATGGATGAAAACGAGCAGTTTTTGTATGGGGACGACCGCGTTGAGCCCTATATTCATGAAGGGGACATTCTGGAAAGGCCTGATCTTTACTACAATGCTGGTGAGGCTGATGCAGGTTGTGGTATTCCTTCTAGCACAGTAGAGACTCTGCGGCGAGCGGCTTCATGTGCCCAGTCTCATAAAGAGGTGGCGCCCAAGCACATCCCTTAATCCTGCCCTCTGTTCACCAGCTTCCTATGGCAAAGGCACCTAGATGCGTTTTCCTTTATGCAGGAAAGCTACAGTGAAGACAGGGTTTCTTTCCCTGGAAAGGAAATGACTAGACACAATTCCTGTGAGCGAATTTAAGCCTGTTAATAGATGGAGGAGTAGTCTCAGAATGCAAGCACTGATATTTATGAAGAATTGGCTGGGTAGGAGGAAGCAGCATGGGACTGATGCAGACTTGTACTTAGCCTGCTTCTGTGTGATAGGTGGTGCCAGTTGGAAAGATAGGGTACCACCAATCCCAATACCCTGATCAACCAACTGCCAGCTCCCATAGGAAATAAGGGAAGTGTGTCAGTAGACACAATTTAGTTTAGGACCAGGACTACTCTACAAAATTTAACAGTGACTATGCAAAGTGTTCTTCAAGCAAGCACAAGCAGGAAATAAGACCACCATTTTCCAAAAGTGAATGAGGCAAGGCTTCCCTCTGTAAAAGCCATATGGATTCTTCCACAGATGCATAATACTTCTGTTATTTAATTTAAATTAAATTGCTTTTCACTGGTTAAAGCAGAAATTAAGGTTACAACTGGCTTGTAATTTCCTGGCTCTTTCCCCCTCCCTCCCCATCTATTGCCATTAAAAATCATTGTTCTGGGTTGTTTATTAGGGTCAACTTAAACATTTTTATTAGAAGATCTGCAATTTTGCATTGGAGTTTCTTTGGAACTCTTGGGAAAATGTCCTCCAGACCTGGTGGTTTGTTCATTTTTAATTTATTTGTGAAACCAAATTGATAAAATGTCATCATCTTGTAACCTCTGTTCGATTCAGTTCTTCAGCTTCTTGAGAATGTCAGTTCAGGCACTGGCACCTCCTCCTGCAGTGAAGGGAGACATAAGGAATTCATTCCGTTTCTTTGTGGTCTCCTCTATCCTCCTTTATTATATCTTTCACTCCCCTGTCATTTAATGGTCCAGCTGCCTTCCAGATCGGTTCTTTTGCTTCATCTTTCTCCTGCTTCTGATGCATTAAAAATGAGAGTATTGGTCTTCGATATTTCTGGCAATATGCACCTCAAATTATATTTTCATTTGTCTTATTGTTAGCTTAACTGTGTTTTACCTGAATCTGTGCTCACTTTTGTTTTTATTTTAGGGGAAGACACCCATTTTTCTGAAAGAAGCTTTTTTTTTTAACCCCACTGGTGTCCTCTTGGACATTTCCTGAACTTTGTTCAGGAATTCGAGCTGAGCTCCTCTTACTGTGGTTGCAAATCATTCCCTCCCTTCTCTCGCTTAGGATAGGAGGGTGTGTCACTTTTTATTCTCCTGCCCACAGGGTGATCGCTTCCCTTCTCCTTCCTCCCGATCTCCAGCCTTGTGGAGGAAAAGCAAGAAGAGACGAATGGCCCAAGCGCTTCTGCAGCAGCGTGCAGAGCGGCAGTTTCCCAGCCTCTGTCTTCTCCTGTTTGGATAGCTGCGCAGGGGAGGAGGAGACATGCAGGCTGCCCGGTGTGTTTTCGGAGCAGTGCTCCATTCCTGCAGCCTGGTCCAGGCAGGGAAGGAGCTCAGGCGACTGGTGATCACGCGGCTGTAACGAGCTGCATCTTCTCCTCTGCACCACTTCTGCCTGGGCTCCGGCAAGAGAGGGTTGGCTGACTTCACTTAGTGAGGCATAAATGGCTGTGACTGACTTTAATTGAAAATCAGGTAGATAAAACATCGTCCCTCATAGCCGTTCTTTCATCACTGCATGTCCTGTGGATTTTTGCTTGGCTCTGAGAAGCCTTTTGAACAAAATCCTTGATTTCTCACAGATGCTAAAGCAACTCTTACTTGTTCTTTCTAGGTAATTTGTCCTCTTTTTTCGGTTCTATTCAAATAGTATATTTATTAGGATAATTCCAAAAAATGCCTAAGTTTGAATTAATTTGGAAGCACCTATTTATTTCTGCATATCTTGAGACTCTGTGAAAAAACCAATGCATTTCTGAACCACAAGACATCTTACGAAGATTCTTGGAAGATGCACCTTTCAGGACTGTGAAAAGCCCACTCCACCGAGGGAGTAGCAGCTTCTCTTTGGGCCCATATTCAGGGCCGCTTCACGGTCACCTCTGCCTGCATTTACAAAGTGCTGCAGGCTCAACATCTGTGCCAAGGCAGACTGCCTTGGCAGTGCAAATTTTCTTCAGCAGCTCCACTGACCCACCTCTGGTAAACACAGAAACAGAGTGAGTCAGAAGGGTCCTCCCAGGCCATCTAGTCTGACCCCCGATCTCTCACTAGATTTCTCGCTATTATGAGCCTTTCCATTGTTTTTCCTACAATGGACGTAAGGCTAACTGGTCTGTAATTCCCCATGTCCCTTCTACTACCCTTTTTGAAAATTGGTACCACTGACGCCACCCTCCATTCCTCTAGAACTTCACCCGTTCTCCATGAGGCCTCAAAAATGGAGGCCAGCGGGTGTGAGAGAACCCCTGCCAACTCTCTAAGTGCTCTTGGGTGTAACCTGTCAGGGCCTGGCACCTTTGTAATGTCCAGTGCTCTGAGGAGCCCCTCAACTTCTAGGGGGGTGACTCTAATCTGTGCCCCTAAGTCCCCAGCCTCATCTAATCTCTTATGCGGATCTCCCCCGTCCTGCTTTGGGGAGAATACAGAGGCAAAATAGTCATTTAGCATCTGTGCTTGTTCCCTCATATCAGTCACTGGATCTCCTTCCTCCTTATTTAGTGGCCCCACCACTTGTCTCCCCTTCCTCTTCCTATTTACATGCTGAAAGAAGCCCTTTTTGTTGCTCTTGATATTCTTGGCAAGCTTGTTAGTGGCCCATATGAATGATGCACAGAGACCACGAACAAGACAGGCAGGTTGCTCCCGTCACTGCCATTCTCTGATCATCTGTGCATTCCCACGGCCCTGCCTGCCACACGCCTACTTGCATCTCATTTTCAATTTTGTATTGATGCTGAGGCAGTCTTTACTGTGGCTTTCCCTGTCTAAGCAAAGGTCCTTCCCAACCAGCCTCTGTATCCGAGGCCACAGTGTCAGTCTCAGAGAACCACGGTACATGGGTGAGATCTCTGAGATATACCTGCAGTGAAGGTGGGCAAAGGGTTCTCACCAAAACCTTCCCAGTGACAGGAACTTCCCAAAGAGAGGGATCACACAGGCGTGGAGTCTGTCTTTGTGAATGCGCAGATGACTACTGGAGTGCTTGTAAGCCTTTCTTCCGCTGTCCCAGCAGACGTAACATTGCCTTCCCTTACTCATCTCTTTCTCCCGTGTCACTCTGGCTAGTTGCCACTTTTCTGACGGGAAAATAATCTGCAGGAACAGCCATGATTTTCCCTATGTTGACCTTCTGCTTAAAAACAAAACAACAGCTTTGTTCTAGCTTGAGTCCCAGTGGCTCAGCTTTGCTTTTGCCCCCAGGAACTCATGAGGCTGCTCCACTGCCCAGACCTTGCTTTCCATACTCTGACTCTGCTTAATTCAGCAATGTAGCACCTCTGCTCCTGGATTCAAATTTCCCTTTAAACAAAAACCGGGACAGGGAAAGGTAATAGTCCTAACTGTCAAGTTTGTGGAATTTCTTTTCAAACACATATTTATAAGATGGTAAAGAGAAGTGAGAAATCCTTTCTCTTCAGCTGACAATGTGCCTTTTCACCACAGTATGTATGTATGCATGCATGCATGTATGTATGTATGTATGTATGTATGTATGTATTTATTTAGAAAATTTCTAGGCCGCCCCATTCGCCGAAGCCTCGGGGCGGCTTGCAAATAAGTATATCTTGTGCAGCTAATATCAGGCCTAGTGGGTCATATGCTCATAACAAAATGGATTCACTTTTTATGGCAAAATAGAGGGCAGCCAAACCCCTTGTTTCAAAGCAGTGGCGTCTTCCTTTCAGCAGAACCAGCTGAGAAGAAACACTCGCAAGCTCTCTGCTGTCCTCTCTTGCTCCAGTCCCAGACTCTATATGTTCTGTTTTTGTAGATGGACTGATAACGCATGATGGAGCAGTAAGTCCTGATTTCTTCAGTGATTACCACATTCAGAATGGAGACCTCGTGGGTCAGCATCCCTTCTCTGGCAGGTAAATTACTTCTAGAAGATGTTTTAGCTTCTATAAATTGGAAGATCACAAATTACTAAGTTTTTAGTCCTTGAACTGTAGATTTACAAGCACAAACTTGAGGGCTCATTATGCACAGCCAGCTTGAGAAGTCATAGGGTTTGAGTCTCTGCTATACTAATGGACTTTGATCTGTGCTTTTGACACAAAATATAGGCAGACAGAATCACCCAGATACACCGGTGGAATGGCCAAGGAAGGATGGGGGGCACTGGGGAGAAGCATACTTGTTGCTTGTTGTGCTCTTTCTTTTACCCCATTTGTCCATGGTCCTGTCGATGGTGCAGCTTTACAGTTGCCCTAGACCTGGTGCAAGAAATTTCTCTCGCACTGACTGGAGGAGGCCATCAGGCGAACTACAGGCAGGAATTGATCACATGGTTTGCCAAGGGACAGGGCGGGCCAAAACAGCCTGTAGAATTTGAGTTCTGGTACCTCGCTCTCGTTTCTCCTGACGTGACTGGTTTTTGTTAGGCGTGCAGAAGGAAGGTGGGCTGAGTACACATCAAAGCAACTGTCCTGCCAATATGGCAGCATTGGTCTGGTTCACACATAATGCTGACCATGGTTTATTTAACCGTTGGTTTGTTGTCCTACTCAGGATTTGCCTGGCAGATGATCAAATAAGCCACTGTTTTCTCACTCACTAGGTTGTTTCCATCCTCCTTGCCTGTCCCCTCTGTGTATCTCAAATGTGTTTGCACTTCTGTCATACTGGCATGTAGAGCAGTTGAGCTTTTTGGCTGCTCTTGGTTGCCTAGCCTACAGCCTGGCAAAACAATCCATAAACACCCCACGTTTTTGGATCTTCATATAACAATCTATGTAAAATAACCCAGAGTTTCCAACCCTACAGCAAACCATGAGTTCTCTTTCTGAGTTGTTTGTGGTTAACAGTTTACTAATACAGCTGAGCTCATTCATCTGACAATCCAGAATTTAACAGCGTCTAACATAGGTTAGTATGAAGCAGATTATTCTATCCTAATATTTCTGATTGCTACTTAGAGGTAACGCAACTCGAACAGAATACTCGACCATGCACTTTTTCAGTGCTATAACTGTTACGCAGATGTTCGTCTGCAGGCATCATTGCCTGGAAATGGGTTTTGACTGGTAAGCTGAGTCCCCATTTGTTAGTTGCTGTATTAACTAATTTGTATTGCTCTTTTTAACTAAATCTTCCTATTTAATAGTCACCATTGCAGTTGATGCTTCAAAAAGCCCATTGGAAAGTGAGAGGTGTTTCTCTGTCATGCCGAGAGCACCTTATCTAGGATGGCTCAGGGCTTTATGGGCTCCATAACAACCATCGGGCTGTCCCAACATGTCATTGGCCCAACACAGACAGCCGAGCACACGCAGGATCTGTTGTTGTTGTTTTCGTTCTCTTCAGCCAAGCACGGTGATAGTGCCCAGTGGTGGGTAACTTTGAATCCTTCCTTTTGCCATGGTCAGATCACTGCCTGCTCAGATTTAGACGGCTGGTGACTTTTCTCCTCTGCCAGGATGGGGACCTACTGAGATGGTCCACCTCCAGAAGTTGATGGATCCAGAGGGTTTCCAGGTGATTCTTGGGAAGTTTCTGGTTGATATGGCTGGGAGTTCAGTTGGATCCCTGGTCCATCTCTGGAATACAGAGACACAATTGTACCTGAAGGCCCTCTCTGTAGCAGAGTTCATGGTATGCCCCACAGCTGAGAGAGAGATGAAACAAGACGGGATGGCAAACTGAGAAAAACCCTGAGTGGATGAGTTCCAGGTATTACAGCTCAAGGATGCTGATGAGGTGCTTGGACAGGCTGATGCAACCACATCCCTACTGGATTCTTGTCTCTCTCGGCTTATTAAAGCTAGCAGGGAGGGAACTGTAGCTGGGTCTGGGAGGTGAATAATGCCTCTCTATGAAGGGAGCAGTCCATGCCACTTGAAAAAGGCAGCAGTGAGCCCACTCCTGAAGAAACCCTCCCTGGACAGCACTAGCATGTTGCCCACGTATCTCTGCAATGGCAGTGCACCACTGAGAGGACTGCCTGTCATGGCCAAAGGATCAGACCTGTTGGCTGTGCATTGCCGTGGCGCGTGATCCCGAATTGGCTGGGATGGGGCTGTGCAGTGTAGAAGCAGCCCTTAAATCGCAGATGAGGAATGTGTCGTCCCCAGATGTTGCGGAACTACAGTTCCTATAATTCTTCGCCCTTAAATATGCCAGCTAGCGCCAGTGGGAATTTAAATGATACAGAAGCAGATACGTTTAAGGGCTGACAAACAGACCTAAGTAACATTCAGAAGGCCACTCAGGCAGGGCGAAAGTTGTTTTTTTTTTAATATTCTTTGCCACACAAAAGCTCACCTTCTTGAAAATCAAGTAATATGACAATTCAGTGCTTTGCTGGACCATCTCTTCAATTTATCTTGGCAGTCTGCTCCTTTCTCATCATGCGACAACTTTGCGGGGGAGACCAACTAAGTGCACGTTGGTTCCACAGAGGATTATTTGACCTTTTTTCTCTGCAGGAATCACGGAACACCTTTTGATTAGGAGGCAAGTTTGTGAAACCAAGCAGTTGTGCAAACAGTTGCACAGAGGAGTATGGGAGAGCTGCGTTATATAGGTGCACTTCCTGCAGCAAGAAAAGACTGCAGGAGAGCCATTTTAATATTCCCCGGAATACCTAAGCCCACTAGATGGCTTTAAGATATTGATATAGGTTTATATCAATAAACGGTTAAAGGTTTGCATAAAATGTGAAAGCGCTCAGGACTGGGCAGCTTCATCTGCTTTCTTTCCAACACACACATTGTTTACCAAGTAATTTTTCTTGTTTGAAGAACTTAAGCATAGATGTTTGTAAAACAGCTTCTGAGGTCTGAACATCTGATTCACGGATGAGTCTGTTTTTGTAGTGGTGGACCATTGAGGTGGTAGGTTTCAGCCTGGAATAATCCAGCTTGAACAGCTGGGTCCCTCTGGGCTGCTGTTCAAGGATGATGATGGCTGCAGACTGGCTTGATTCTGGAGAGGTCGTCAGTGTGCCAGTGGAGGCCCCTTTCTCCTTCTGCGGAAGATGAGGGTGTCTTGATGTTAGTGCTGCTACTGTTTGCGCATAAGACCTTGCATTTTAAACTTACACAAAATACAGGTTTGTAAGGCATTTTGAAAACTGAACTTTTGGTTACAGTTGTTGGTAAAATAGAATTAGAAAACTGAAAGGAAAACATACTTTTATCTTGATCGTATGCACTTAAAAATGCTTATATTAGGTCTGAACTAAAATGGGTGAACCTTTTCATGAACCTTTTCTTCTCTACAAGATGTTCTCCTATGCTGTCAAATATCCAGAGTGTGTAAGTATGGGAGAAAAAGATTACCCCCCTTCAAGCGGCAGTTCATGAGATTACCTCTATTCTTCACAGTTTCTTTGCCAAGAGGAAGAGCAATCGTGCTATGAATTGTTTCGGTAGATATTTCAGCCCTTCTTCCTCATGGAAGCCTTTGTGCTGCGAGTGGAACCCTTTGTAAATGCAGCACAGTCATAGCTTATGAGGCCAAGCACTTGGAGACTTGAACTTTGGAGACCTGAACGTATCAGAGTTAGCTGCAAATGGGTAGTTTGTTTTCTGAATTTTACACATTTCGGAGGGCTGAATGCATTGCGAGTGGCCTTTGCTGCAGAGAAGAGGTGACATCAACACCAGGACAAAAGCATATTGCCGTGCGTGTCTTTCATTGAGAATGCGTGCATGTGCGCTGCCCATACTGCCCTTAATTGCCCAAACTGCTACGGGGGAATATCTTTGTAGTTCAGTTTCATATAGCCGAACTTCAGCCATCACATAGATTGTTACAGATGTTTAAAATGGCCTTTAGGTATTTGGTACATAATTGTCCATGGGGAATGTGTTCATCTATTCATCATTTGAGTCTTTCAGAATGTAGGAGTCTGCTAATGCACAGGCTACTCAGAAATGCAAATTAGTGCTGTGAGAACTGACCTCTAAAACCCCCTGTTTCCAGAACCCATCTGGGATTTATGCGCATTCTTGTCAAATACTTGGAAAAACTTTGAAGGCCTTTTGCAGGGCCTTTGGAGGCAATTTTGCAGGGAACTGCTTATGGTTCTTGCAAGTCACTCCCCACTCCTTCACCAGGAAAAGAACAAAAACAAAGATGATGGAATTTAAGAAAATGCTACTAATGTGCATCCTTAAAAGAATAATTTTGGGTTCAGATGCTGGGTAAGCCCATGCAGTAAGCCCGTGTGAGAGCTGTTCACCTTGGGTTGGACGACACACACACGTTTAAAAGGCGGCTTGCCACAGCTGTCATGTTCAAGAAACTATCCTGAAACATTACTGCCGTATGAGTTCTGCATTGTAGTATATTAGTGGCAGGTCAGGCAAATAAAACTGAGGTGCCAGGCTAAGGCACTCCAGAAATCCTTTGGATGATCTTTCCGTGTTTTCCTTCTTTCTAAGAATATTTATTAACAAACCCATCCATGCAGCTGTCCATAAGGCAAAGACTACCTAATTGGAAACACATTCTGTAGCAAATATTTTGTTTCAGATAGCAAAGGAGGGGGAGAGGAGGATTTGTCTAACAGAATAGACAGTGGTATTTAGATAGTGAATCCTGGTTTTCAGACATGTGTCATTACAGTTTTGAACTTTGTGGCGCCAGGAGCCAGTGTTTCCTGAAGCTTCGATTTAATATAAAATGCATTAGCATTCTGAGACATGAACAACAGAATTGCTAGTCTCCTGAGTTCCATATTATTATTATTATTATTATTATTATTATTATTATTATTATGTCTATACCGCCTTGTGGTCAAAGCTTTCTACTGAATTCAACTCACCTTTCCAGACCTGAATTGGCCTTGAATGGTAAATATACTTGCTGAAAAATAGTTAGAAAGTCAGGATTCTTTTATTATATTTCAACCATTCTGCAAGACAATTCTAGGGCTGTTTATGCCTCACGGTCTAAAATCCATTGAGAACCGTATGATACTACATTTTACCATTGTTGAGGATGTGCCTTCTCAGGAAACCACATGCGGTTTTTCGTAGTTGTTACTGCCCCCCCCCCCAATGTTACACACACCTTTTTGTTTTGTTGCATAGATTCCATAAAACAAACATAGCCAGGGGCAAGGGAAGGGTTGTGTCCTTCCACTTGCTCAGACGAAAGCGTGGGACCCACCACAGCTCTATCTAGCCCAGCATTCTGCTGGCACCGTGGCCCACTAGAGGCCTGTGCAAAGTCCACAAAAGGGCGCGAATGCTGTCGCACCCCCCCTTCGTGGTCCCCAGCGACAAAATCCGTCTCCGACGCTGGAAGGAAGTACAGGCCAGCCATTAGGACTAGCAACCGTTTGAGGGGTTTCCTCTTCTGAAGTAAAATGTGCCTGTGCTGAGGCAGAGAATCATGGAATAGTCCACGCTCCCCTGCCCCATGCAGGACTCCCAAGTTAAAGCAGCTCTTCGAGATGGCTGCTCCTCGAATGCCTCCAGTGCCTCACTGGCAGTTTTCCTCTCATGCACAAGCTAAATTCGGTGACTTAATAGATGTGTGTTCACTGTGTTCTGTCAGTTCAGCAACTCTCACATCATCTTACACTAGATACTGGGCACCATTTAGGATTAAATTCAGGCCAGGACTAAATCCTTGCTGGCCGTTTTTGCGCTAAAGCACAGACGTTTAGGATATTGAGACTTTTTAAAATCTTTATCATGACTGGATTTATCCAGTCTGTGTGAGTGCAGTTGAAGTTACCCATAGCTACAGCATTGTCTTTTTTGGAAACCTCCCTGGCTTTCTGCTGAATCTCAAGATCACCCTGAGCGTTTTGGTCAGGAGAAAAATGCAGTGTCTACTAAATATATCTTGGACCTGCTGCTGTCACCCACCACCTGGAGGATGCAGCTCCCTTTTACGATTTCTAGCACATTTATCACTCCGCCTGTCTCTCCGGGACTCCATTATGCTGTCTCCATCTATGTTCTCCTTTAAAACCGAGCTCTCCAGCTGCCCCATATTGGCTGGAAAACTTCTCGCATTAGCATCAAAATACCTGCACTTCCTGTCCCACTCCAGTTGTTTCTGGCACAGCCCTTTGGCCAGTTTGACTGGCTGTCATCGTTTGCTTTGCTTTATGCTTTTGGCTTCTTTCTACGTCAGGACAGGAAACACTCACACCTTTATTCCCTAAGAATGATTAATTCAAACGAGACGTGTCCCAGCTCTTGTCAGCTCACCCACAGGGCTCAGCTGAAAAGTTGTGCCTCTGGTTTTGATGTTTTGTGCTAGCAACCTGATTTCGTGGCTCATCCCTTGGACAAGCCTGGTTTGTTCCAAACCTTTTCCAGTATCGAACAAATATATACTCCTCAGTTCCACCTGAGCTGCATGTGCCACACATAACATTTCAGAGAAGATATTTTGGAAGTCCTTGTTTTCAGCCTCTTACCTAGAAAATTTCAGGGCTTCATAACGACATAATAATTACATACATACTTACATTTTGTCAGCCATAGGTGCCCATGTGCACTGCAATCAGTGAAACTATCCCAAAACTGTTGGGCTATGCAGATGACATACAATTAAAAGGCACCCGATAGTATGTCCTTTGCTAAGGGCTCATCCTTTAGAACCAACCCCACAGTGTAAAATGCTTGTCAGAGTTTTGGCAATTCTAAGCTTCTTAAAGTTGGAATGGTTTCACCAATCTTTTTGAAATTTACAGATGTCAGGAAGTATAGTTAGTTTTACGTATTCTGAAAGTTTGACAGAGAATCAGTCATTTAAAGCGGGGGGAATCTGCTGTCTGTAGTGACTTTCAGAAGCAGGTTGGTGACTTAAAAGTCAACATTTCTGAAAAAATTGAAGTGCTCTTACATAAGCAATTGATGACTTACTATTTTTCTTGTTCTGGAGTCAGTAGAAAAATTATTTCTTAAAAGTATTTTTGCTTTTTGTTTTTAAAGCTTTTTAACAAGTCCATGGTACTTCTGCTAAGCCTGCACAGATGCAGATCTCTCTGTCACACGTGTTGCTACACAGAGTGGGGCAGGAGGGGAAGGAACCAGCCGCCTTTGCAGGCTTTTGTATTGCAGCGGCCTTCCTCTTCCTGGCATGTTTTGAGTGTGAGAGATATCTAAATGGCCACTGCCATGAGAGAATTACTGCTTTGTTTGTCAGGGATTGTTTGTTGTTGTTGTTGTTGTTTAGTCACAAAGTCGTGTCCGACTCTTCGCAACCCTATGGACAACATTCCTTCAGGCCCTCCTGTCCTCCACCATCCCCTGGAGTCCACCCAACCCCACACCCACCACCCCAGGGACCCCATCCAGCCACCTCAGCCTCTGCCATCCCCTTCTCCTTCTCCTGTCAATCGTTCCCAGCGTCAGGGTCTTTTCCAATGAGTCCTTCCTGAGACCAAAGTATTTGACCTTTGGCTTCAGTATCTGTCCTCCTAAAGAACAGTCAAGGTTGATTTGCCAGGGATGCCTGCTGGGAAAATGGGAAGTTTAATGGGAATGCGCTGAACAAGCAAAGGACTGAAAAGTTGATTGGGATATTTTGAAGCAAGGTAATGCTGGTATTGATGTTTGTGCGTGTGCGTGTGTGCCTGCGCTTCTTCCTGCCACTACAGTTCTATGTATTGTAAGTGACTTTACTTCAGGTGTGCATTTAATTTCACTGTCCCTTTTCCCCACATGTTCCTTAAATACATTTTTTTATTGCAAAGATATACTGCTGAGTATCAGCCATGTCTCTTAAAAGTTTCACGCTATAATGGGAGTGGCGTCTTCATGAATCAACAGTATATTCCTAGACATGTCTTTTCAAAATTTTGATCTTGCTTCCAGCTAAATGGAAGTAGGAATGCAGCCATAATCCCCAGCCAAGATTCATGTTGGTTCAGGAGAAGATGGAAGAGGAGGGGCAAGGCAGTATCCATTTCCTTCTTGAACTGGGTCCCAGGGAGCTGGAAGTCTCGTGGCGCCTTTCCATAGCTGGGTCCTCTCTTTGAATCATTAGCTCTGGAGTCTGCGTGTTCATGCCTTCTGGCAATCTTTTTTTCCCCTTTCAGGGCAATGGGCATTGGGTACGGCATTAAGGGTGTAATATGAGCTGTTCTGGAAAGGCAGGGGACTGACTCAGTGTACACTTGCAGACAGAGACTCTGAATTTCAGATTAATGAAAAGTTGGACTCTTAATTTGAACTCTTTAATCTGGTTCTTGCCTCTTGGCAGAGCGGCAGAGGCAGAGGCTGGGAGAGGGCTGAGGGTGGCCAGGGGACTGGCGAAGGCAAGGGAGGAGCAGAGGGGCAGGAGCAGCAGAGAGGAAGGGGGTGGGGCCAGAGGGGCCAGGAGGCGGGGCCACCGGCCGTAGGGGCTGATAAGGCATTGTCCCTTGTCTGCGGCCTGGGCTTCCCCAGGGGACTCCCTTCCCTGGGGGCAGGATTGTCTCGTCTGTGTTGTGTTTTGTTTTTTCCTCCAATTTAAATTTTATTTTATCCTTGTGTGTGGGTGCGTCGGTTTTTGTCTGGGAGAACTGGGCGAGTGAGGGGTACTGCAGGACAGACAAGGCGGGGGACCGGGCAGGGCCTCTGAGGGTTCCCAGTGGCAGGCCAGGAGACGGCCTTGGCGGGAGTCACGGGTGCTGCCGTCCGCTGCGGCATCTGCGACATGTCCGCCCTTCTCCCCCAGGAGAGGCAGGGATACACCTGCCCTCGGTGCAAGCTGGTGACCCTGCTAGAGGAGGAGGTGTGGTGTCCCAGGGCCGGGAGAGCCCTCCAGGCCCCCCGGGAGCAGCCCCCGTCCAGGCAGAGGGTTGCGGGAGGGGCCACGGCAGGAGCAGCCGCGGAGACACGGAGGCACGTCACCCACAGGAGGGGGAGGCCAGCACGGCCTCCTCCTCCTCCTGGCGCCGATCTGGAGCTGGGAAGCAGGTTCTCTCCACTTGGGGAGGCTGGGGCTGAGGAGGCCGCGGGGTACCAGCAGGACCCCCAGTCTGGGATGACAAGCCAGGGCATGGAGTGGGGGGTCAGACTAGATGGCCCAGGAGGTGCCTTCTGACTCACTCTGTTTTTATGTTTCTATGTTTCTTACTGAGGTTTATACCTAAACTTTAGCTTATGAGGGAGACTGAAAGACCTAAAACTTGATGCTACCCTTAGCTTCACCTAACAGCAAAGCCTACGTTTTTTGTTGTTAAGCTGACTTTTCCACTAGTTAGGAAATGCATCCCTGATAATGAAGACTTTTCTGACACTGGAAACAAATATATAGTGGCCTTTAATAAGATGGCTTCATGAATTTTGACTCCTGGGATGATAATGGCATGTCTGTGATTTAAGCCAAAAAGAATTCTGACTGTAAGATTTATTTCAGCTTATTTTTAATGCTTTAAATTGGTCAAGTGTTTTATGTTCACAGATTGTATTGATTTTTAAAATAGCTTCTGTTTCCCAAAGTAGTTCTTGTAGGGAAGGCATTCATATGTGACTGTGCACTCTTTGTTCATGTTACCCATAATCCAAGCAGCATAATGCAGACGTCCAAATAGTCTTCTGTGTGAGGATAAAGTACTCCTGCTTGTGGGGAGAAGGGCCACTGGTTTTACTACCATTCCTACTTCAGCCCTTCGTGAATTGCACCATTTTGAATCCCCTGCTGGAGAGGTTCTTGATTTTTTAGAAATGGGGTAGAAGAGCAGGAGAACTTGCTGTGGGAAGAGAGGGTGCTCTGGTCCCACCCAAGGTACATTATATAGAATAAAGTAAATATGCATATACTTTCTTGGCATGATTCATACCACTTAATAAGCAAATTGTGAAAGCATCTGGAAGCTATTTGGCTTGTAGTACAATGCATTTGAAATGCCTTAAAATTACTACAGCTATTCCTCTTTCTCACCAACAAATTATTTAATATTCTTAGATGGTGAACCATTTCCCTCCCCTGCACACAAACAAAATCTTTAAACAGAACCATGTATATGTCCTTATCCACACAAGATGTGTATGTGGAAGGAGACTTTTGCATCTTTTAGCAGTTGTTGGGTCCAGAAATACAGGAATATATCAGAAATATAATCGGGTGTGCATTTAGATATGGATGTTACCAATACATACAGCATTACTTTCTGACTGCTCACCCATATTCTGCAGTCATGGGTCATGCATACAACTACACAGAGCCAGAATTAGATTGCCATAATAGCGCACAGAACACAGTGATAGCAAATGACCATTTTGTTTAACTTGTACTTTACTTAAATTGTGTATCATAAACCGATGTTTTGAGGATATATTGATTTCTGAGGAATCTTGTAATCTAGCAAAACAAAGTTTTAGTCAGCTTTTACCATTTGGACATGATGCATTTGCTTCCCCTTTCCTGGAAGAGCTGAATTAGATTTATTAGCAAATTGGGCCTATAACTCAGTAGTTGCATTTTATTAGTTTATCACACATCAGCATTAGCAGACTGTAAATCTGACTTTAGTGAACAAGTAAAGGTCTCTCAAGAGGCTTTGAAAAACTGGAGTTTCCAGAGAAAAGTTTTTATCTTTAAAAGGTATGACCTTAGCAGGCAAGTATAATATGCTCTATTTCCAGTGTTCAGGCTGAGAGGGCCAATACTTACATAGCTGAAATGGCACCACCAGTGTACAAGAGGTGCAGACTTTGAGAACCCCAAAGTTTGCAAAATTGGAAGCGGAGGAAGTCTAAGAAAGGCAGAAATGACCCTCAGGCAGCCTAATGAAGGCCTATAATACTGACAAGATACTTGGGAATTGGGCGGGGGGTGGAATGGAGTGGCTAAAATCCTGAATAGCAGCAGTCCATGCTGCGGCATTTTGGTGTGGCTTCTACTTGTATGTATTAATGCTGAACTAAATTCTTCAAGTGCTGCTCCTCATATGACCAAATTGGTACCATCTGCAAGCAAGACAGAGGTATCAGCAGGCTCAGGTAAACCTCACTACAGGTAGGAAACAAGACACTGTGAGAAAATAATGGAATAATGGACTTAAGTTAAAAGAAACCAGACTAGACATCAGGGAGAATTGCTTCACTGTCAGAGCAGTATGACAATGGACTCTATTACTTGGGGAAGTTTATTTATTTATTTATTTTATTAAAACATTTTTGTGGGCTCTGTGTCACTAGAGAAATTCAGATAGCGTCTGGATAGTCATCTGAGTGGGATGGTGCAGCTTAGTGCCCTGCAATGGCAGGGGCTTGGACTTGATGGCCTTCGGCCCCCTTCCAATTCCATTCTTCGATGATTTTATCTAAAAGAAAGTCTAAATGGATAACCCACTCCTCACAAACTAGAACTGAACCTGCTCTCAGACACTGTTCTGAAACATTTTAAGATTTCAGTTCTTCTTTGTGGTCTCTGCATCACACATAAGGGCTCTGGAGCCTGCTGCCAGGAAAATTTAATAGCTGAGAGTGTTTTGGGGGGAACACCTCCCCTTGTCCATAAAAGAAGGGGGTCTGCCATTTCCCTCGGTTCTTCTTCGACCACCTTTGGTGCCTCAGAAAGTATTCCCTTTCTCTCATCTCCTCAGAGCATTTCCTTCCTTTTTTCCCTAATATTTTGGGGTGTCTTTCTTGAGTCCTTGTATCAAACCTTACAGGTTTTCTTCCTTAACTGTCCTTTATCTCCCTTTATAAAAAAACAAATGTTTTTAGGGGCTACCACTTGTCCCCCTCCATACCTTTTCTTTCTAATTTAGATTTTTGGGACTGTCTCTCTCCCCACTTGCCTGCATGACAGGCAATTACCTTAGACATTTGGGTGCTGCCTGCCTTCCAGAAAGGTTACAGGATTGAATTTGATGCCCATCTGCCTATCAGTGCTGTGTGCACAACACCTGCATCGGTAGCGTTGATGGAGGAGAGTCACTTGCTCCTGTCAAAGAGTGCAGTTGATCGATTTCCAGCCTCTTCTGCTCGCTGCAAGTTCTTCTCACATTGCTTCACTGCACCAAAAAGGGATGGAGGGCTTCGTCCATCCTGGACCCAGGAGACCTTAACTTCTAATGTCTCGTAAAAAGTTCCAGATGGTTATTCTACAGGGGATCCCCTCCCTTCTCCAACGATACCAGTTTGCATCCACTGGCCTCATGGATGCTTATTTCCACATTGGCGTTGCACCCTGCCATTGCGAGTTGGGAGAGAGTTGCTCCCACACTGGGGGAGAGCCGTTCCAGTTTTCTGTTCTGCGCTTTGGACTGTCTGCTGCCCCCATGGTTTCTGCGGTGTGCATGGCCATGGTGTGTGCTCGCCTTCAGCAGAGGCGAACGACTGGTCATCGGTGGCTCCATACTTGGACGCGTGGTTGGTAGCTCCAGTGAGATCCATTGCCGTGCTCCGCAGCATGTGCGGTCTGTTGAACAGACTGGGCCTTTGTATAACCTCAGAAAAATCTGCTCCTTCCCCTTCCCATTCCATCCTTTTCACAGGGACATGCACAGGGCTCCACCAAAGTAGCAGCATAGCTACCGAACACCAGGCCAGCGGCATTAATCGAGGCCGCTTCCAAGCCGCGTCAGTGATGGGTACTGTTGGCTTCCCAGATTCAGTGACTTCTTGGTCGCAGGGTGACAACCATGTCGGTGCTTCCCTGGGCCGGGCCTCAGATGTGCTGCTCCAGGTGTGGCTTGCCCGTTGTCTCGACCCACGGGTTGGCTGTCCATGGAAGAGTTTCTGGATGCCTCCATGGCCTGCTCCAGCCTCTCCTGGTGGACCCCTTGGACCAGCCTCTTCAAGGGAAAGCTGCTCCGTAGTCCAGAGCCATCATCTACAGTAAGAGCAGAGCTGGGGTGCGTGGAGCTGCAGGCGGTGCCTTTCCCTGAATCCATGGAGCAGGTGCACCTGTCTGCTCTGGAGCTCCCAGCGTCACCTGCAGCAGGGCCTGCTTCAGTTGAGGCCCCAAGTGCTGGCCAGTGCTACAGGGGGATTTCTTCTGGCCAGGGATGTCCACAGAGAAGCGAACAGGCACTGGGGCTATGCTCAGTTTGTGGATTTCCAGACTGGGAGAGTTTGGAAATGCGACCGAATTTGTTTTCCAGATACTCATTTCTTCTTCAGTCCATTCTTCATGGAGTTGCTCCGTCATGATTGCTGTTTCATGTAACGGGTAGTATTAAATTACAACAGAAATAAAAGGAGTTAGGCTCTCAATCCGAACAGAAATCTTCCAAGATCTGGATGATGATATTTGCATTCAGCCTTGCTTGGTCTCTGCACAATCTGCCTTTTAATAATGAAGGATTGCTCAGTAACAACGAATTTTACTCAGTGGCTCTGGCTTGTAATTGTAGGGGTCCCATAATTGTCCCAGCATTTAGTTTTCAGTTATTTTGACAGAGATTTGTGGACTGTCATCAGTGGTGATAATTCTGAGAAGGATGCTACTCTGATACCTTTTTCAAGAAGAGAGTGCCCTGAGTTGTTAATCACTTGGATATATTTGCCAGTTCACCTGCAGTCTGGCCATCATGAATAAACACCAAAGCAGCACCTCATTTTGGTGCACTAATTTCAGCTTCTTCCATATCCTATGAAGAAACCCATTTTTTGGTCAGCTTTTGAAGCACAGCATTAATTAATTCCCATGTTCTTGCTGCTGCCTGAATTTCCTCCAGATGTGTTGCTAGGAATAGACCAGCTCCTGAGTTACAAGCCACATGGGCTGTGTAAATTGATTTGTGCTTATATTAAACAATAATTGAACAGAATGCGGAAGAGTTATTAAAGAAAATGTACATTGCCTATAAATCCCAAAAATAAAATATTGAAATGTAGTAAATGGGAATGGAATGTGCAAATGAAGACTTGCTTATTTTAATGAGTTTAGCTGTGACCTTCTCAATGTCAACCAAAAGGAAAGTTTTTTTTCTCTTTTTTAAATAACCCCCCACATAAAACTGCTTACAAAAGTATGTAAGACAGAAACAAGGAAATATAATGTTCTGAACTTGACTGGTCCAAACCACTTGAGCTGCTGTGACAGCTCATAAAACAGAACAGTTTTTAGGTAGACTCTGTTTTAGTTTGCCAGAGTGAATTTTCTTGCAGGAAGTAGCCTGAAGGTTTATTTTAGTTTCCAGACTACTGCTTTGATCTCCCTGTTCTGTCACTTCTCAGGTTACATGGCCCTTTTTCACTGCAGTAAATCTGCAGCAGTTAAATGGAATAAAATTTCCTCCTCCTCACTGATCACTTGCTGCTAAATGCCAAGCCGCGGCCAGCAGAATGTTTGTAGAGCTCTGCTGCATGGTACAAAAGCAGCACAATCGGTTTAATCATCTTGTCTTTCATAAATCATTTTATGGTGCTCCCCCATCCTTTTAAGTAACTCTATTTCTGAACTAGCAATTGCAAAGCCAGACTTGGAAAAAAGATTTAAAATGCTAATAAATTGAACAGGGCTGTGTGTGTGACTATGAATAGACATGCTTGCATAATTCCAATTATAGAGACAAAGAGTAGTCTTAGCAGACCTGGAAATTAATGGGCTACTTTGGGGGGATAATGTTACTGAGTAAAACTGGCCTATCTAGCAAGCCAGATAATTAAAGTTTAGCTTGTGCCAGGTGGAATTTTATTGTTTTACAAAGCGCTTTGTTTTTCTGAAGTGGAAAGGCCTTTATAGCAGCCCTTGCAAAATTGTGCCCCAATATTCTGGATCCCCCATAGTGTGATTACACACTTGGTGCAGCACGACCTGGCGGGCGGCCCTGGAGGAACAGCTTCGTATTAGAACAAACTCTTTGCACAGAGGGCCCTCAGCTGCCCTGGGAAACCCATGCAGAGGACAGGCGTGCAGCAGCGCCCCAGTGCCCACGCTCCCCGGCAAATCATGTGCAAAGGCATCAGCTTCTGATCCTGAGGACGATGCTCTGCTGAAGCCTTGTGCTCCTCCATGAATGTGTCCAGTTCCTTTTTAAAGCTTTCCAAATTAGTGGCCATCAGTGCTCCTCATGGAAGTGAATCCCGTAGTTTAAGTGCGCACTGTGTGAAGAAGGACCTCCTTTTACCCGTGCTGAATCTCCTGCCAGTCAGCTTCATGAGGATGGCTGAGTTCTAGCAGTACGAGAGAGAGGGAATGCCACTCTCCCTGCTTTCTCCACGCCATACATAATTGTATGCACCTCCGTCATGTCTCCCCTTACTCACCTTTTTTCTACCTAAACAATCCCAGATGTTGTAACCTTTCCTCCCAAGGGAGTCGCTCCAGCCCCTTGATCATTTTAGTTGCCTTTTTCTGCACTTTCCTCAGCTCTACAATATCCTTTCTTAGATGTGGTGCCTGGATTCTAAGTGTGTGCACACTGTGTGATCCTGGCAGTTTTATTTACAGTTACTTTCCTATTTATGCCCAACATGGTGTTTACCTTTCTCATAGTCATCACATATCGGGTTCACATTTTCCTTGCTCTTTCCTGTGTTTCGGTTGTTATATATTATATATTGTTTTTTTATGTTCAGTAAAGACAGTGTTTTGTTTTAAGAATAAATCAAATGAGCCAACTCCACCTCAGAATGTGGAGTGAGGCACCAGGTTGTGCTTCAGACAGTGTCGTACACACTGCTGCATGTCTTTTACCCATTAATATTGCTAGAACTCCTGATCATAATCCTCTTGGTAGGGCTGTGTGAATCAGCAAAACTTGAGCTAATGAATTCCATCTTTAATCTCATTTGGACTCGTTATCAGATTGCAAGCTTTTCATTTCATATGAAAACCTGTGCATATTTTGTGCCTATCAAGCACAGTATTTTGGATACATGAATCACACTGAGATTTCAGAAATGTGTGGGTTTAGACCACAGATTACATCTGTCTGTATTTAGTCCTAAAGGTGCTACCTGGGTAAACCCTGATCAAAAATGAATGGAAATGGTTTCTCATATATCCCTACCTCTTGGTGGGAAAACCAATAATTGAACTTCACGCTGCAACTCCTTCTGAAGGTAAGAAGCATCTCTCTTTCATCAAAGTTGAAATTTAACAGTCACTATATCACAACACTGACTTTCAGAATCATAGAACCATAGAGTTGGAAGGGGTCAGAGGGCCACCTGGTCCAGCCTCCGGCTCAGTGCCAGACATCATTAAATCACCCCTCTCAGAGGGCTGCCCAGTTGCATCTTGAATGTGATTGTCTGTTCTTTTGCTGTAATTATCTGTAGCATAGGAGCCCCCCAACATCTTGGCATTCATTAGAGAGGAGTTTCTGCCTTCTCCCACAGTTCCAAACGAGACTGCCTGGTGGTCTATGGAACAAGGGAGGATCAGAAGAACCGGCCTCATATTCAACAAAGCAGTACAGCGCAAGGGAAAAACAAATTAAAAAGCACATGCTGAGTTGCTCACAACACCTAGTGGGGTTGGTATGTGGGTTGTGTGAAGCCACAGGTGACCACTCGAAGAACAGTAGTTGCAGGTTCTTTGTGGTTTCTCTGTGCATCACATGTATGGGTGACTGGAAAGCTTACCCATCCCTGGATGGTGGGTCGGTGTCGTGTTGTGGAAACACACATCTCGGCACACAAGGATGGGAACATCAGCATCCCTCCCCCGCCCGCTGAGATGTGAATGCTGAGGAGAAGGCTAACGCTTCACCCATGACCCATGGCGATCTTGGCAGCACTAGAATCGCTTGGAGCTGAGGAGATTAAGCTACGATCCCAGCTGTATTGGGATCACAAGGGCAGTAGAGTGGGAAATTGAAACCTGTTTCCCTGCCCTAGCTGTCCTGATTACTATCATGGTCTGGTGTAATATTTTCCAACAGCGAAGGGAATGTTATAAATAGCAAGTTTAGCATTTAGGGTTATAGGAGCAGCATTAAACAAAGAGGCACTAAAGTAACTCCAAATCTAAGCCAGGATTTGAACATGGTGTCTTGCAGTCCTGTGTATACTTATTTAGCAGTGTGTCATTGAATTCACTGAGATTATCATGAGCAAAGCTGCACAACATTGTGCAAATAAATTATTTGTGCTTTCCTCTATTTTCACGAGGAAATTTCACATCTATCTCTTAATTCCTCTGACAAATATTGTCATTGTAAGTATTGCCATTCAGCTGTTAAGAACAAATTGCATTTGGTGCATAAAGCCAAGAGTGACAGAAACTCCTCATCCACACCCACTAATTGATTCAAGCTGAAAATCAGCTTATCCATCCAAGTCTGCTCCAAACACATTTTCTTACCCATTTTTAAACCTGAGTTTTCTCCACACAGTCAATTTAGCATGAGGAAAGGGATCCAGATGTACTGATGTGGCCGTACATGCTGCACATCTCTAACAGGAATAACTGTGGGAGGAACCCTGTCCCTTTCAGTGTTCCGAGAACCTGATGCCATCTCTTTGCAAAGAGGATTCTGACAGAAAGATTTCAAAACTGGCCAAGCTGGAAAAGACAGTAGTATAACATCGGTCAATAAATAACCCCAGTGACATAATGCTGGCATAATAGCCAAACCCATCCTTTTTAACTGGATCCTCTTCAGCAATATTCCTGTAGGGGTGGACATTGAGTTCTTGAAAATATTTGCCAGATATAGCTATAGATCGAACAAACAGTCCAAGGTATAATATGCATTTTCACTTAATCTACTGTACCCCACAGGCACAACTTTAAAAATACACACCTTTCTATATCTCATGAGATCTCATTGATCAAATTAGGGAGCATTGCCTGGGGATCCATAATATACTTTAGATTTCCAGACCAAGTTCAAAGAGAGTGTTCTGACGTCACAGTGGGGAATCTGCAGTACAATGCTCTCTTGCCCTCACCACCAATGTGGAAGGAGCCATGCCAGCTGCCTCTCTGAGGTCAGGGATGCAACCCCGGAGAGGAGGAACACGCAGTGTTTTGGTGGGTGGGGAGGGGAAGGGAGGGGCCTGCGAAGACCAGGACACAAGCTGTCCTGGGGCCTCTCCAGCCTCCTTCCCTCCTCCTCTGAGATGCTTCTCTCTGTGGGCAAAAAAAGCCCACTTAGTGAATAGCACAAGCGTGCGGAGGCCAAGATCAGCTCCACTGTTGCTGCCATTCACACAGGATGAGTTTAAGCCTCTGGGCTCGGGGGCAACAGGTTTGTGTCCTTAGGGTTAGCATGAACTATTTGCCAGAGCTATATCTATCAATAGATAGAACAAACAATCAGAGGTGTCAGATTCATTTTAACTGTATTTGCCTTACCCCACAGATTCAACTTTAGAGAGGCTCAACCTTGAAACAGCCAATTTAGTATTCCCAAATAAGTAATGGGCGCCATCAGAATTGCCGGGTAGTTAAAACACTATGAGATGTAGTAACTCCCATCAGCATCAGTTTAGAATTGGCCAGTTCATTGATTAGCCCGACAAATCCCTCAAAATATTGACCAGCTTCATCAAAGCTGGAACAGACAAGTGGAGTTTAAAGGTAGACACTGAAAGGTCATCAACATAAAGAATAATTTTAAATGCTAAAGTAACGTAAAGCCATGAGTACTGGTATTCTGCCCAGTAGCACAGAGTAAGGGTTCCAAGCTATCCAAACTATTTTTATGGAGTGTTTCAATAAATCATAACCAAAAGCCCATAAAAAAGATAAAATATCAGGTTTTTGCATGAAATTTAAATAAATCAATTGCAGTAGATCCATGTGTAATGTATATGCCTATGTATTTTATTTAAACAAAATATACCACTGTTCGTTGGCATAGTTCGACATCAGCTTCAACAAAAGTAAGACCATATTCATATATTGATCTTTTCATAAATTATGCCTAAAGACAACCCATTCAAAAATCAAACATGCCATTTATTTGTTTGTTTGTTTTAACCATGAAGTTTAACCATATACTTCATATGCATGTATTGAAACAGACATTCCAATTATATAGATAACTACTTTTCCGCCTTGTGGTTTTGTTTTGTTGAAATTTGATGAGGATGTTCCTTTGAGCAGAACTCACCAGGAATTCTCCATCATAATAAAACTTACTGTTGGGAATGCCTGTTGATTAGCTTGCCCTGATGCACAGTGTGGAAAAGTGAGGATCTTTCTTTATATTTTATTTTGTGATTTGGGGATTTAGGTTCCCCCCCCACCCCGGCCCGGCTATGAAATGATCTGAGAACATCAGTAGACAAAAGCCACGAATGCTCTGCGCACTGGGCTTACGAACACCAAAGTGCACCGCAGGCCCATGGCATGGCACCCCGCTCCTTCTGTGCATTTTTGCCACAATGCGCTGCATTCAAGTCGAGTGGGCTGAAATGCATCGGACAAGCCGGCCAGCACATGCGGCCAGCAGGCATCATCTGCGCCGGCCTTGCCTCTCTCATTCGGTGCCTGGGCCGGTTCAGCCAGCACGGCAGTCACGGTGGCTGCCTCCTTGAGGGGGCGGCAGTCCCCGAGTTCTGCTCAGCCACCCGTGCCCTCAGCCACCCACACGGGAGAGCCCCACCTTAGCGCTTCCAGACGCGTGGCCGAGCGAGCGCAAGCGCCAGAACAGTTGCGTCCTTGTGAGAATCCTTG
Source organism: Varanus komodoensis (assembly GCF_004798865.1). Lineage (NCBI taxonomy): Eukaryota > Metazoa > Chordata > Lepidosauria > Squamata > Varanidae > Varanus > Varanus komodoensis. The sequence continues at coordinate 365,827 of NW_025335855.1, forward strand.
CAGGCAGTTACACAGCCCGCCCTGCGGCATATGGAGGCTTGCGTTTCCCGTGTGGTGGGCCCTGATTTGCTTTGGCTCTGCCATCAGGTCTGCTGGGATCAGAGCGGGAAGGTGCTGCCCACTCCTGTTTGGGCATGCAGGTCTGGGCCCTGAGGCAGACCTGTGCACCAGAACTCTGGTGGCTCTGGAGGAGCACGGGTATGAAAGATCTGCCATGTATGGGTGAAATTCTGACTATGATTGGTCATTGCATTTTGATGTGTCTGAGCCGCCTTAGGGGCCCGGAATATATGTGGCTTTTTATTCGCTATGAATCAGCATAGCTCCCAGTAACTTTATAAAATGTATCCTAATTCTTGGAACATTTCCTCTTGTGACAAGTTCTTATAAGCAAATTAGAAAGCTGTAATTGTAAAGAGGTCCTGGATCACGCCAGCAGCTCGGGTAACTCAAGAGCTTTGCGTATCAGCCTGTAGTTTACAGTGAAATTTGTTCTGACAAGGCTGGCAGGCCAATAGGAAAAAGAAATGTTTGTGCTCGAGAGAAGTGCATATGTCGGAGAGACCACAAATGTAACTGATGGCTGGAAATGATTTCAGACTAAAACAACAAATCATTAAGAGTGCATAGGGGTAAAATACACAGTTCCTTTCTAACGGATCTCCAAAATGATCCAGCAACTGAGGTTAGTGTTAAACAGTAATTAGCCTAAGCTAAGCAGTTCACGACTTTAACTCCATGTTTCCCAGTCACTGCATAAAAGGCCCGGGAGGAGACGATGACTCTGAGCGTGTGTGACTTGTCAGCATGTCTGATCAATGACACGAGGCTTCTGTCAGCGTGGGGGTCCTCCAGCTACGGGCATCCAGCCGAGCACAGAAGCATGGCTGTCTCTGCCTCCGCGCGTGATGGGGAACACGGCCTGGCTTCCCGTGTGCCTGGGATGGCTCACGCCTCTCTGCCCCCACCAGGTGCCAGCAGCCTCAAGAGCCATGCTCAGTGAAGAAGGCAGTGGCTGGAAGGGCAAGGCAGGCGGAGGGGGGTCACAAATGAGCGGTATCAACAGATAGAGCCCCCATAGCATTGCGTGAAAGAGGCAGGGGAATTATATGGTAAAGGTCTAGGCAGGAAGTGCCCTGCCTTTCCACTGTGCTTGCAACAATGAGTCTGCTCACTTGCAGCCTGGGATATGGATTATTCCTAGCTTATTTCTCCCAGCTGAAGCTTCAAGACACCTGGGGAAGGGGGAATTCCATGAAGAATCAAGGCAGCACCTTTTAAGGCAACCAGCTTCTGACAGCATTACAAGTATGAACTGATTATTATGGTGATCTGAAGATTAGCTGACATGTCTTCCGTGATTGTACCAGCCTAAAAAGATAATCACAGAGCTGCCGTGTTCCTAGAATCAGGGAGAGCAGTAATGGCCAGGTTGGGTTTGTGGCAACCTCACCCTTGGTCGCCATCTCCAAGAGGAGGTGCATTCAGCTGCACTGGGTCCCTGGTGTGGGATCTGCCCAACGCTTGGAACTGCACCTGAGACCTTCACAACGTGGCCAGAGCGGAGCAGCTACCATGCCACAAAAGCAGCCTGTCCGTTCGACCAGTGCTGCAGTCAGAACTCTTGAGAATCACTTTGGTGTCGCATCCCAAATGGTTGTACCTGAGTCACCACATGCATGAACAATTTGGAAATAACCCAAGAATTTTGAGCTCTGAACTGTAAGGCTCTGTACCCAATTACTTACTTGTTTGTTGAACTAAAAGGGCTGATTTGATCGGAATGTAATTGAAACCATGACTCACCTTCCGTACCTAATTAAATCTGTGTTCAGGAGTAGTTTGAGCCGCGTTGACGTAGATTGAAAATGGCTGGAAGTGGCTAGCGCTGTCCAGAGGTGAGAGAGTGCCATCTAGTGGTTGAGGGAAAAGACTTCTGGATGGACCCTCTGCCTCATCTCCTCCTCTATCCAGCAAAGAAAGAAGTGTGTGCAAGAAGCCACAACGTTTCTGCCAGCAGTGGGTCCGCCGTTTGGTCTGCAAGAGCTATTAGTCACTGCCTTGGATGTACTTGGCCAGAAAGGCAATTTATAAATATTGAAACAAATACATCTCAGGTAGCAAGTCTGGGAAAGTCCTGCCTAAATCTTGGAGTTGCTGCCAGTTAGAGCAGACAGTGCTGTGTGAGGGGCCAGCGATCTGACTTCGCATAAAGCAGCTTTGTCACATACAAAGCACCTTCTGTAACATTTCTGCTCTTGAAGTAACACCAAGCACGGTTAACACAAGTTGAACTTCTTGAACTTCTGCCAGAGATTGTGCTATCAAAACGTAAAGGCATAAAGCAGGTCCTTCCCTTGTCGTTCCACATGAAATTGCCCCAGCGCTATGCCCAGCCTCGCCCTGGACAAATGGACTCCGTGCGCTTCTTCTCGCCGACATTCCTTTGGGAAGTGGTAGCTAGCTCTTCCATGTGTGCTGCTTGAACACCAAGGTGGTGGTTGGGTTTTTCTTTTCTTTTTCCAGTTATAGGATGCTAAGCTGGGCCTTTTTTTTCTTTTGTTTTGTTTTTACAAAGCTTGCAGCCCACGCTTTTTCAAAAATTCAAGGCAGCTTGAATATAAAATACCTGATACCAAAGCATGCATGGTCCTATAGCTGTATCGGGGACAATGTGTGCTGGTTGCGATGAAGCAGTGCGTGGGGCTTCCTTTTCCTTTTCTTCACGAGCCAGGCCTCCATCCCTGCCTCTTCCCCTTTCATGCCATCAAGGCACGCCGGGTGCCGCTGCTTTTGGAAGGCTGCAGCCTCATCAGCAGCTGCACAAAGAAGGAAGAGCACCAATATGCAAATCTGTGTTGGCTGGGAGTTTGTCATCAAATGAGTTCAGTGGATTCCTTGAGCCCTTCGATCCTTTGCCTGCTTTATTTAAATAACAGACCTCGATTTCATTTTCCTCTTCCGGCTTTCTTTCCTGTCACGCCCTGTGCCCAGAACCAAGCCACCTCTGCTTCTTTAAGTCTTGCCTGCAGGTTCAGCTGGGTTCACACAACACAACAAGCCAGTGTGGCTTTTGCCCATTCTTGGTCTGTCTGGTTGTCTAGTCAGGTATTTCAGCGTGGCGAGTTTGGTCTTTAGAAACCACCAGAAGGACGACTGCTCGGTCCTGCAGTTCCTCTGGTCGGTCCTGGATGCAGCCACCATGGAGTCCCCCAGGAAGGGCAGCAGCCACTGGAGCTGCTTCAGCCAGCCTGCCTGCATGTGCAAACCGATGGGTGGGCAACATAGGTGGGGACAGTGCACCTTGCGACGGAAGTTCAGGCACAGTGGCTGATGGGATGGATGTCAACCGCAGAAGGGCTGAGCAGGGAGGATGGCAACCGTGAGAATGTGGCGATGGCTTACTTGCTCTCAGGTGGACTCTGGTTTAAAAAAAATACAAGCACCACAAGCCATGGCAACCGTGCAGGGCTGCTTGTCATGTTATGTGAATGCAGCCTCTGCGTGAGACTTGTATAGATTCTCCTAACGTTTTAACACAGGAATATTGGAAGCCTCCAGTAAATCTTCCAGAATAACCTTCACTGTGCTGATTTCGTTGGTGGCATTATTTTCACAGGCATCATAAATGTTCTCTTTAAACAACCTCCTCTTCTCAGTTGTATTAACAATTACATGTAAGAATCCTTCTTGAACTGCCAGCAAATCAGTTCTTACTGAGCCATTTATCTACATACAGAACATGTACCTGCAGTATCCCATTTCTCCCACCTTCAAGTTATGTGGCCTTTTCAAATTCCAAAAGGTTGAACGTGGAAACATCAACTTGAACCTGTATGAAAGTAGTCTTGCTTTCATCTTTTAATGAGGATAAAAATAATGTCATCAGAGACAGAATTGCTTAGCTAAGCAATCAAGATGTTTGGGCAGTGTTTCGACTAATAACCCAAACTTTGTTTTCCCCTGTAAAATGCAGTCTATGCCAATTGGCTTGCGAGTCAGTCCCATGGACTTCGAAGGCACTTCCGTGTTGCATTTGATACGTGAGAGTCTCTCCAGTTGATGTCCGTTGTTCCACTGTAATGTGTAGTTGGTCAGTCACCAGCTGTGAACTATTTTGGCCCCATCTGGTGCCACACTGTAATGTCGCTCCTCCCTCCTTTCATTCTTGGCTCGTGGTTTTGTTGCTCGGTGCCCCCACTTCACATGCTTCTTGTCTTATTTACAGTTGATTTCCATGATCAGATAGCCAGCAAACCATTGCTCATAGGAGCAGTAATTTTTGAACCAGGAACTCACATGTGATGGTGACTTCCCTTCCATCAGCTGGAAAAATCACAGCCTGCAAGTTTTAAACTGGCAGAAAGGAAGGGAGAAGCCAAGTGGCCACTGACATGTTAGAGCAGCCAGACACAAGTGTGAGCAGCTATTTGCAGAAGCGTTGGCTGGTTTGATCACCACTGCCCTTTACCCACACAAGGATTTCAGCAGTTGTGCTCAAATATATCTGCCAACGTATTTCTGCATGCTGAAAAGCTCCAAGGACCCTCGCACTGGATGGCGTTCCATCTGCATTTTAAAAACTCAACACGACTCTGCTCTTTTCTGTGTAGCGTTGCGGTGGATGGATTTGGCCAGCCCATGGGCATCCCAAGCCGCCCGACCACTGCCTATGGATATCGACCGGATGAACCTTACTACTACAGCTTTGGAGCCCGATAGAGCCATCTGCTGAATTAAACAAATATCTTCCTGTTTCCTTGAACGATTGTAGCTGAATTAAGGTTTTCTTTAGTGATGCACGATGCTACTGTGTACAGGTCTGTGTGGTAATTCCCTTTGGTATGTGTTATTCCAAAGAGAGGTTAGTCATTCAGTGACTCCTTTTCCACCCTTATGCTTTTCTTTTGTACAGTTTTTGCCCGATGTTAGAACCTACTGACTGGAAAATAAATATTATTATGTATGTTATGCAACTAATTTAAGTATTATTAAAAACAGATTGTGTAGTCTATGGTACTGAATGCCTAGGCTCCATTAGTTTTTAACAAAGCTTGTTACTTTTTGTTTAAGCAATAATTTAATTAGCTCATGAAACTGTGACTAATTCATCTTTTGTAAATGTCCTTGAAGTCTACTAAGTAAGAGCACGTTCCTGTGGCCTCCAGACACTGCCTGTAGAAAGATGGGACAGGTTGGCATTCCAGTTCTCAGAAATGCATTCCAGGGCCGGAGCATGTGCCCCCCTCCACTCAAGGGCTCAATCCTTTCCACCTTAGGAGCAGCTCTGAGGTTGCAGGTGCAATTTGGGAGCCAGCCTCTGACCTGTGGGGGCCTTCTGGGAAGCAAGGGGGGAGGAGGGAGGCTCCACCAACGTAAAAGGAATCCTGGGGGTGCCTTAGCCTCTCCTCTTCACGAGCAGGTGAAAGACTGCCAAAATCAACAAATGCCACCTTTTCAGGGTGGGAGAAGCAAGGTGGCAATTGCCTCCGCATTGCTTAGATGCCCACAATCCTCTGACTGCTGCGGGTTATATGCAGCAACATCGGATAGTGCACCAACACCACTGCATCCAAAGCTGGGTGTCCCCTTTCTGTGTGATGTCTTTCAAACAAGCTGCACACCTTACCCAACTGTTGAAGATGGCCCTATGTTGTATTGATGTTATTGCATGGATGTGTGACTTCTGTGGTTGAAATAAATTTCAAACCATCCGTTGTTTTCTGCTGATTACAAGAAAAGCCAGATATTGGATGCTGCCTTGTTAGAAATCCGGGTGGCAGCACCATGAAGGTGAAAGCCAAAAAGAAGACAAACTTCAAAAAGGAACTAGAAAGAGTGCGTCTGGATCTCGATTTGGGGTTTAGTTATTCTTACTTGGGAGCAACTGCTTATAAGTTATGTTTTGCAACAGTTTTGCTGCCTGAACTGATTTTAGAATTAGAAGGGTTTTGGTTTCTACTTGAATACTTTATCATAAACAATTTTATAGCACTTTTTCAAGGTCTGCCTCTCTGTTGTTGTTGTTTTCTTTGCACTCCTAGGAGTAGTAATATTGGGGTTGCTTGCAAATATCATTTTGGCCGTACTGCTTTAGTGGCAACCCCCAGACATGTTAAATAAAGTGATTATCAAACACAGTATAAAATGGTTTCAAGCTGTGTACATTAATGTTCCCCTTTTCCAGAACTTTACCAACAATATTCACTTGTGGCTAATCTTTTTCTTTTCAATTTTACTGGGATCAAGTAACAGCTAAAAAGTGTTCTTTATGGTTTGTGGGCAGACTTTCATGTAGAATCTGTGCTTGTAAAGACCAGCATTTCATAAATTTCTAGACCTAGAGCAGAGCTCCCCACTGAAACTTCCAACCATGCCCATAAAGCTCTCCACTCCCTGCCTCCTTTGCACACGCACACCCTTGAAAAATGTTAGAGCAGTTTTCTTTCTCTCACTTTGTAGCCTTGCTCTTTCTCCCCATTCTACCCCTTTGGTTGGTTGTTTGCCACCACTTCTCAGTCTTACTTCTGTAGCTCACTGTTGGCTGGTCACATCTTCACGAGAAGCCATTTTGTGGCGGTGCACACAGAAGTTTCTCAAGTTTCCAGTTGTGCCCGTGCATCCCAAAAAGAGATTCCTGGCTTCTTGTCTTTTATCTCTTGCCCTCTTAATGCCTAGAAACTCCTAAATCTTTGCAGGCCCAAGTCTCTGCTCAGTTCTTTTTTGACCTCCCCGCACCCACCCAAGCCTGAGCATTACAATAGGGAGCTGGGTCCAGAGCTTTAAAAACTGTTTTCCTCATAACTGCTGCTTAAAAGATATTTTACTTAGTCATTTGTTCTTATCTCCCCTGGCTGCTGCCATCATCGTTGATTGTGACTTGCACAGCTGGAAGCCACAGTGGTGTCTTCTGTGGCTTGGCGAAGCTCTTAGCTTTGGTGGAGCTATTTAAGCAGAGGCAAGGAGGCCCTTGCCAGGGATCCTGTGGACACACCCTGCACTGCAGGTCCTGTGTTGAGCAGGTGGTCGGCCTTGGTGGTCTCCAAGGCCCTTTATAACCTGCTGGCAACATTTGCTTCTGCCGCTCTTGCTTGGCGCTCTCAGAGAAAAGCCCGTGGTCATCATATCCAGCATCATGGCGTTATATTACATGTCCAGGGTCCAACTGACCCCAACATGACTTGTGAAAGCATCCATCGGAGCACTTCTGTGCTGCTTGCCTTGGTTGCTGGGCTAGTCTTAGGTCAGGTCCTGCGTCAACCTTGGTTTGCACACGATCCAGCCCAAGGGGTACAGGCTGGCCAGCTCTTGCAAGGATGCCAGTTAGGGTCAGTGTCACGAGGAGCCAGGAAATGCATGTGGGAGGCTCATATCCCAAAGCGTGACGGGCTCTCGTCTTGGTTACTACATCGGCTTTAATACAAACTAGTTAATCTCTTAGCTGTTCAGATGCCTCTGCCCGCAATTCCTGTCATTTCTGGTTGGTTTAACCACAGAGCCTCTGTGGGATCGTTTGCAGAGAGTTTTGGAAATCCTATATTCATCACTCCTGAAGCTGAATGCTGCTTTGAATCCGAGTGCCTCGTTCATGCTTAGAACTATGCAGACTGTTCCAGAATTACATATTTAGAAACAGAGAAACAGAGCGAATCAGAAGGGGTCTCCCAGGCCATCCAGTCTGACCCCCGGCTCCAGCCGGCTCCGCTCACGACATGCCCACCTTGTGGACATCCAGCCTATCCTTGAACGCCCTCTCCGATGGGGCCTCAACCACCTCCCGGGGAAGCCCATTCCACACCCTCGGGGTCCCGACTGTCAGGAAGTGCTTCCTGGCATCCAAATGGAACCTGGGTTCCCTGAGCTTTGCTCTGCTGGAGCGCTTCCTGCCGTCCTCTGCAGGGGAGAACAGGTCTCTACCCAGCTCCATGTGACATCCCCTCACATACCTGCATGTTGCCAACAGATCCCCTCTGAGTCTCCTTGCAGTGTCTGGGTATTTGGCATGCAGGAGGTAGGTTCAAAAGTCCTGCTAGCCCTCTGTAACAATAAGTCTTGGCAGGTTGTTTTGTGAATGGGTTGCAGCACACCTGAGAGATGATGGAGCTCACCATGGGTGGTCTCCCCTCTCCTTGGTGCCAGTGGTGCTTTTTGTACACACAATTATTTCCCAAAGAGCAGATCTGGGAGAGATGGATGTGGGCCAGATTTGCTCCCTCCATTCTCGATGTAAAAAATATTTGGTTCAGTGAATTGTTCAGTACTAAAAGTTACTCTTGAATATTCTGGAAAAAGTCAGAGCAGTCCAAATTCCAATGACAGAATGCCCTGTTTTTCTCTGCGATTTCTCTAGTATTTTTCAGTCCTCCGCATTTGACTAGACTCCATCAGTGTCTTTTGATGTGGTGATCTACCTCTACCAAGAGAGCTCTGTTCTCAACTCTGGTTTGTCTGCCTACCATTTCTATTTTGTCAAAAACGAATGGAAGCTCTGCAGCAACACCTGATATCCTGCAGCCTTTGCCACTGGTCTCAAGGACCAGGTTCAACATGCCTGAACTGTAAACAGAGGGAGAGTTGAAGGGTAGAGACTCTTCACCAAAGCTGCTTTCACCGAAAAAGACAAATGGAGATAGAGGCACACGAGTAAACTGGTGATTAACCTGTGAGTAAGATGTGGGGTCTGGAAGGCCAGAAGTTACCAGCATAAGGATATTCTCAGATAATGGAAACAGAGAGAAACCATTCCAATTTCTCCATAGATTTCTGAATAGCAGAGCAGGCAAGGAACTGTTCTGCCAAGGTGCTCAGTCCATGTTACATGGAATAAACGCATGTAAATAAGACTGACTTCTTTTTTGCATGTTTCTTATGATGCATGATGATGCAACCTTTACAGAAAGTTTCATCTCTGAAACATAAGACATTCAGGTGTGTTTTTAACTTTGACTGCCCTGTCCCACAAGGGGCCAGTTTGTGGCAGGCTGCAATAATGTCGGACCATTTTTAGTCACGCCATCCTTGGTACATAATTAACATGACAAAAATGATATTAATTCCTATTCACATTCTACCACAGGTACATTCTTACTTGTTCTGTCTTTGAGTGTTAAAATAAATTGGCAGACCTTAATGTTTCAGCACAAATAATTCCCAATGAAATTAAAATAGTGTGTGGAAAAACCAGACCTCCCACTGCAGGAGAGTAATTTTCCCTTGTTCATTTTGCTGCCCAGAATGTGCAAGAAATCCTTCCCCTTAGTCCTTTACTACATTGTGTGGAAAACTGTTTGCTTTAATGGCTTTACATCTAGCTGTTTATGTTGGCTTTTGTTAAACGATGGAGCAAATGCCAGATTTCTCCTCGGAGCCCTGCTGTGCTCACAGACCACCAGGGCTTGTCCATTTGGTCCTCAGTTCTTTGGCTCTAACCTCAGACCACTTGAATAGCTACTAATAGGCTTCCCAAGGTGTAATGTGCATCCAGATTGTACACACTAATCCCACAGAAACAAGTGGGGAGGGGAAACTTCCCTAAAGGATCCAAGAGTGGTTTCACCTGAGCTTGAACTCCATAATATATGAAGAAAAAGATGTTAGGTGCTTTTATAGTGTTATTTTGTACTTAAATTAAAATATCCAAGCTCATACTAACACCATTTCCTACACTGGTATTATGGTAGAATATAAAGAAATACTGAACTCCCCATACAAATGAATTTCCACCTCCCTGAGGACACATCTTTTGACAGGGTTTTTGTCTGATGCTGAAAGCAAAGGTTGATTTTGACCTGGTGTACAGGTCCATAAATTTACATAGAATATTCCAATGACACGATTAGTCCATTAATTTGAAGGGGAGAGCATGTTCATGAAGGGAAGTGAGGATGCTCTGAGCAATGAGAGCGGCCGATGATTTTGGTGATGAGGTTTGGATAGAACTGAACTCTGACAATGGAGTTTTAATCAAGGGGATGGGAAAGACGGGACTGATTTTCCTGCTATCGTACAGGGAGCAGTGATGTGACTTGCGGAGCAAAGGAAAGGCAAGCCTTCACATCTGGGAAAGAGGATTACAATGGAAAGAGCGGGCTGGATCAGCAAGGCCACTTGGCTCCTGAGAGGAAGGCAGGATATAAATGTACTAAAGAGGTAAGAAGTGGTGAGGGAAGGAGCATTGGGAAGGTTGGCTCCAGAGGAAAGATGGGAAATGTAGTCTCGGATTGTTTAAGATGGCACTGAGACACTTGGGCCAGAAGTGACAAAGTGGGATTTGGAGGGAAGAGAGGCGTTCCTTTGGACATCATGGTGCAGGTACTGATATCCAAAGGTCTGAAGAAAGAAATGCGTGCAAGGAGCACAGCGGAGGACCAAAAACTGATCCCCAAGGAATGCCAACATACGTGAGTGATGCACAGTTTTCCCAGTCTAAAAACGGAACCAGCAGTTTGATGACAATGAGCCGAGAAAAGAACAGAGGGCAACAAGGGATGAATCATGGGATGTTATTTGTTTGTTTGTTTAAAGTTTTTATACGCCATCCCCTTGCTACATAGCCTTGGGATGGCTCACAGAAATAAATAAATAAAACAACAACAATTACAATTAAAACCTGGAAACACACTGGCTGCACAATTAAAATATATAAATATTAAACATTTTTAAAATACTGTTTGAATAAAAAGGTCTTGGCCTGGCTCCAAAAAACAACGACGGCGCCAGGCGGACCTCTCTGGGGAGCACATTCCATAGGTGGGGCGCCACCGCAGAGAAGGCCCTCCTCCGGGTACTTTGCTTCCTGATGTCTCTCCCGGAGGGCTCCCGGAGGAGGGCCTCTGCTGCCGATCTCAAGGGGCGGGAGGGCAAATTTGGGATTATGCTCATATGAGCATAAGCCAAGCCCTGCTAGATCAAACGTCCATCTAGTGCAGGACTCCAGACACACAATGGCAGACCAGCTGCCCACAGGATCGCTCCAGCAGGACAGGTGTGAGACTTCCACCTCCCCAGCTCCTCAGCAGCCGGTGTGTGCAGGCGAGCCACCTCTGGGGAAGGAGGGAGCACGTGGCCAGCAAGGCTGGTAGCCGCTGACAGCCTCCTGGCTCATGAATCGCTCCAATCCCTTTTTAAAGCTGTCCAGATTGGTGGCCATGAGCGCCTCCCGTGGCAGCAAATTCCATAGTTTAGAAGTGTGTGAAGAAATGCTTCATTTCTCTGCCCTAAACCTCCCCACGCTCAGTTTCATGGGATGACTGTGGGTTTGAGTGTTGAGTTCTCCCTCTCCTCTTTGTCCTCGTCATGCATTATTTTAAACGCTTCTGCCATGTCGCCCCTTCCTCGTCGTTTTCTAAGCGAAACAGTCCAAGTTGTCCTGGCCGCTCCTTGGAGGGGAGCTTCTCCAGCCCTCTGGCCATTTTTGTTGCCCTTCTCTCCAACTCAACAATGTCTTTTGAAAGGTTAGGTGACCAGAACTGGACACAATACTCCAAGTGCAATTCCACCAACAATTTGTGTAAGGGCTGTAAGATTTTGGCAGTTCTAGTTTCTATTCCTTGTGGCCTCGTGGAGAACAGGTGAAGTTCCAGAGGACTGGAGGGTGGCTTCAGTGGTCCCAATTTTCAAAAAGGGTAGTAGAAGGGACATGGGACATTACAGACCAGTTAGCCTTACGTCCATTGTAGGAAAAACAATGGAAAGGCTCATAATAGTGAGAAATCTAGTGAGAGATCGGGGGTCAGACTAGATGGCCTGGGAGACCCCTTCTGACTTGCTCTGTTTCTATGTTTCTAAATACTATGAAACCTCTATGTAGAAAAGAAAGATCTTTGAGAAGAGGGTGAAATTCTGAGGAAGAAGGAAACAATTATCTGAAAAGGACCAGTGCTTTGGTCATTTTAACTTCATATGCTAAGGATGTACTTAGGGGCAAAGGATAACATCACTGTATCTCAAATTCTTGGATAATGAAATATTACAAATCTGGAGAAAATATTTTGTGATGAGCACACGATTACATATTTAATAAGGAGTTTGGAGGCATCACACATCATGAAACTGGGCTGGTAGACAGCGCATGGCACAAGTGACTTTCCACTGGCGGTGCCCCATCTAAAGAATCGCAACGTTAACTTTTCAAAGGTGAAATGCATGCAGAACTAATATAACCAGGGAGGAAAGGCTGAAATACTGTCGCCTTAAAGGAAACACGCTTTTTCTTTCCCTCTCTGAGCGCTGCGCGACTGCGCCGTGCAACGCCCTCAGCCTGCATGGCCGCCCGCGCACGCGCCGCCGGAAGTGGCGTCAGGCGCGCCCCCCCCCGCGGACCGGCCGCTCCGGCCGCCGGAGTCGATGGTGCGCCCGCCGGAAGCCGCCCCCTCCCCGCGTGGCTGAGGCAGGGCCGCTGAGGGAGTGGGGCGGCGAGTGAGGCCGCGCGGTGCCCTCCTGCTCCGCGGGCAGCCGGTGCGTGGCGCCGCAGGTGAGCGGGCGTCCGGGCGGCCTTGCGCGGGGCCGCTCGCTGAGGGACCCTCGCCGGGGCGGCGCTCGCCACAGCCGCGCGAGGTAGGCGAGGCCGAGAGGGAGCGCCCCGGGGCCGCGTCGCCGGGGCGCCCGGCGCGGGCCACTCGGCCGCAGGCGCCGAAGCGCGGCCCCGGGAGGAAGGCCGGGCCGAGTGGGGGCACTCCGGGGCCGCGCAGGGGGGCGCCCTCCCTTCCTCCCTCCCGAGGAGGCCGCCTTGGTCTGTCAGAAGCGGGCTCCGGCCGCCGCCGCAAGCCGTCCTGCTCCAGGGCGCCCCAGGGCTTTCTCGCACTCGCAGCCGGACCTCAGCCCTGCAGGCTGCCCACCTGATCGGCCGGAAGAGCTGGGCGCTGGGGCCTGTGCCTCCGGTGCGGGGAGGAGGGGGCTGCCGGTTTATGGGTAGGGGCGGCGGGAGGGGTTCGCCAGGCTTCCTGCAAGCCAGGCCTTCATGGTGTGCCATGGGGAAAAGGATCTTTAAGTTGGTTCAGATTAAAAGAGCACACATTTCCTCGTATGACGTTCTGGCTATCAAGAGTATGCTGCTTACATAGTACAGAGGAAAATATTTACTTCGTTTCTTCTTCTTATGCATTCCTGTCATGCCAGAGTTCTCACTGACTTTATTTGTCCGCAGGAGATTTTCTGTCGGTGGCAAAATTATTTGTCAGAAACTTAAAATGATTGCCTTTGGTAATTTAAGATTACAGAGGAGAAATCTGGCAATATAATTGCATTCTGCATCTGAAGCAATATAATACACAAACAGCAAGCTGTTTCAAGGGGGCCTATCTGGCATGGTCACTGATTTTAACAGGACTTTCAAGCAGGCAGGAAGGAAGGAAAGAAAGAAGGAAAGGCAGCTTAACTTCTGAAGCACAGGATCCTGAAGGCAAGTGCTGTAATTGTATTTGTGCTGTTTCTTTGTTCTTCTGAGTCAAGGAGAAAAACAAACTTGTGCAGCCTGTGGGGATGGTTAGAGTGCTCAGAATTAGGCTCAAGGGGCAAAGCCACAAATGAGTATACAGATTTTTTCAAAACCAAACACCAATGAGTTCGTTATGCTGTAAAAATAATACTGTTTGTATGAAAAAATAAATCAATATTTTCTTATTAATCCTGCTTTAGTCCTGTTTGCATTTATTTTTGTAAGGACTCAAATCTTTTGATTGACTTCCAATCTCCGCAGCTGGGGGGGGGACATGGTGAAGCCCTTCCTGTTGCGGCTGAGGCCCCTTCTGCTGTCTGAGCTGCACAAGAAACAAGAACAACTAGTTTTCTCTTTCCAGAATTGATGAGGGTGCGTGTTTTGGTGCTGTCTCAGTGCTTCTGCTTTAATGGTTCCGCACTGACAGCGTTTGTGTGCTGTTGACTGTAGCACAATGATGGTTAAGCTACATGATGTGTTTGAAACTTTGGAATCGATAAGTTGAAGGCATTGCTGGGAATGTGAACACATTGATCCAAGTTTCATTCAGTGCAATCTTACAAATGTTTACTTGGCTTTAATCCCATTATGTTTAATGGGGTTTATTTGCAAGAAACTCTGTTTAGGACTGAACCTCAATCTCAATTTTGCCAACACAAGAACCAGTATAATAGGTTGGATCCAGATTTATTCTGGAGAGATTGTTTTGATGAAAGTGGACCTCCCTGCTTTCTGTGGCAGCCCCTTCAAAATTCCAAGCAAGGATCTTGCTATGTGGGGTGAACTGGTGTGTATAGAGCCCCCATTAATTGGCAGGGGGAATCTTTAATGAGCAGACAACTTCCTGCCACAGGATGCAGATTGTGGATCGGTCGCAATGTAGTTGTGTTTTCCTTCAACCTCATAGAAAATTATTTAAGACATTCTACATTGCAATTTGTGGTGGCTAACTTGTCTGGAATCACTTCTCTTTAAGGCTTCTTTGATACTAGAAAGATCCCCTGCAAAACGGCTTGAGTTTACAAGGTAATGGGCTCAGAGAGCAGTGCTTTAAAGCGTGATGCGTTGGAAGAGCCTCCATTTACATTGCCCTCTGGAGTTAATATTTATCCAGCAGTGCTACAACGTGGCAAACTTGCCTCTGTCTTTGTGTACAAGAGAGAGAATGAAGATAATGTTAATAAAGCTGCCAAGGTATTGTACTGATTTAATATTATTATATTATTATTCACTGTAGAAATATAGTAATTCACACAGTGTCCTATTGGATGCTGCCCCTGAACACTGTTCAAGAAAGGGATATGAACTAAAAATAGTGTTTTGAGCTGAAAGCATTGAACAGTAGTCTACAGAGTAAGAAAAATAAATGGAAATATGTAAAAAGCCAAAATCGGTAAATTCTGTTCGCTATGTCCAATTCTAGTAGGAAGTAATACATAGTAATTTGTTCTGCAAAATCATTTCCTTATATAAGATCTGCAGCATTTCATAGAAATAGCCAAGAAATCCCTTCCCAAGTGCTCAGAACTGGACAGTCGTAGGGAGTGGTTCATCTTTGATCTCAGTTTCCATTTTTTTTTACTCCTGTCTGTAATTAAGATGATTATCAGGATTTTCTATGTTATTTTATAAACTATATGAAGGTGGAGTCTAATCTGAATATATGGACAGGAATTGTAACTGTAGGAAAAGAAAACTATAATGAAGAATTTCAGCCCTCAAATTACATAGCAACCCCATGACACCTGTGCATGCCTACTGTCCCTTTTTGATATTGGGTGTGTGGTGCCTCACACTGAGTGGTTTTGTCTTGTATTTTGGAAGCACCTGAAAACTTTACGCCACCCTTGCCTCCTGCGCTTCCTTTCTTGCACTGTGGAAACAGATGGAATCCACCTGGTCACAGAGCGAGTGAAACCGCTGGAGCAGGTCCTGGAGACCCTCTCTTCTCCAGAGATCTGTGCTGGAATCTATGATGTTCTGCAGGCTCTCGTGTTCCTCCATGACAGGGTGAGCACATAGAGGTTGATGTTTAGCATGTGCTTTTGGGGACGGGGGTTTTGTTTTTGCTTTGCATAGAGTGTTGCCTGGACTGCAAGGTATTGGACTTGTAAAATTGAGTGTCTGATGCAGCTGCTTCTCCAGTCTGCTTGTTTCTGAATTTGTGGAGTTCCAGAGTGAAATGAAAGCAACCCACCTTTCTCCTGTCGAGCTGCTTTCAGATTGTAAGAAGAACTTTGTAGAAGCTTCTTTTGTTCTTTCTGGGGGATGGCCAGTGTGGTCTGGGGATTACGGTGTTGGGCTGGGGACCTGGGAGGTCTGGCTTCTGGTCCCCTCGTTATGAAACTCACCTGAGTGACCATGGCCAGTCATTCACTCTGGGCCTAAATTTCTTCACAGGGTCGTTGTTGTGAGGATGAAGTGGAGCTATGTAAAATGCATGATATAAATGCACTCGAATAATACTAATACTCCTGCTGCTAATATTTATAGCTTATTCAGTCTTATTCACACTGATTTTGCAGATGAAAGCCCCCTTGGCAAACATGTTGTAACCAGTCTCAAAAAGAAGATAAATTCTCTAGTAAAAGCTCTCTTCTGAACAGCTTTTTTTGGAAACATGTTTATTACAGATCTGATCCTTTTAACAGAACTGATCTATTAGTTAGCGTTATTTTGAAGCAGATATTGGAGTTCTTAGGGCTCAGTCCTATGCATAGTTAGACATGCATGTCCCAGCGTCCCTGCAGCCAGGTATTCTGTCTGGGAGGAAAAGCTAACCATGTTGGGTAACATTAACAGTGTGAAGAAGTATGAAATGGTCTGTTCCTGGTGGGAGACGTATTTTTGTAATTAAAGGAAGCTGTGTGCTTGAAGGTTTATGCTTGTTCATTGTATCCTCCCTCTCCTCACAAGGAGCCCAGGGTAGATAAGATAGCAGGCTTGTGATATTAACCATCTGGTCCTAGATGCCCTGCATAGTCAAGTTAATCATATGTGCAGACTCAATGAATGAATGTGCCTGTTGGAATATACAGCTAAACAGTTTCGGTTGCCTTCTAAAGAATTTTTGGCTTGGACTTCTTAGGATATTTCTGTCATTTATAAGGATGATCACTATGTCTCCAAATGGTCTGTTTGGCAATTTATTTGTATTTTTGTGAGTTCTTTTGTGGCACTTAAGTGGCAGCCCCTGAGGCAACCTGCATTGTTCTCTGTGTAGATATGATGTGCCAGGAATCAATCGAATTGTGCTCGTTAAATTTGACCTGACATAAAGCTCCCCTCCTTGTCAAGTGCTCTCAGGTGGCATGTACAGCTTCTCAGTGGTTTTGGCAGCTCTGCCCCACAGTCTCATGACACCCAATTAGTACTAACGAGAGCTTTATACCTATTCCCAACATTACTGTTTCCCTTCCTTTTAAAAATATATTTCAGGGCAACCTAACACACAACAACGTGTGTCTGTCCTCTGTCTTCGTGAGTGAAGATGGGCACTGGAAGCTGGGAGGCATGGAGACGGTCTGCAACCAGAAGGAAGCGACAGCAGAGGTGAAGTCAAGGAGCAGGGGAGCAGATCCTCTTCCCTGGATGATCTTTGCCTTGCTTAATAGTTTGAGCTTCATTTGCCTGGAAAGTATGTGGTCTGATTAACCAGTCTATTTCAAAGCCAGAGTACAGAGTCCCAAAATAAGGGCATTGGACAAGGCCGGAGAAAATGCTCCACAATCCAGAAAGCCCCTGGTGCTTGCAGAGTACGAAGTACTGCCATTCTGCCTTTCTTCTGCTTCCCGCTGTGCTGTCAGTGGCATAGCGCACAAGCAGCCCTTGCTGCTGAGCCTCCGCGAGAAGTGTGTCCCCAGCATAGCCACTCAGTCTGCCAGAACAAGCAGTGCCTGAAGTGCAGAGCGCTGTGTGGGAAGCGACTTGTGTGCCGATGGCAGAAGTAGAAGCAGTTATTTGTGGCCGGGAGGCATGAACAAAGGTAGCCGGGGGAGTGGGTGGGAGAGCGAGGGGCGTCTTTGCAAGAGAAGCTGCCAGAGCGGCGCTCTGTGGCTGCAGGTGTGCCTGAGCGGCTTTGCACTTGGGCTGGGGGAGAATGCCGTGGCAGCACGTGTGAATTCGAGAGAGGAGATGGCGAAAGCGATGCAGCATGCCTTTTCCTTGTGCAGATGTTGCCTCGTGGGGCCTGTGCCCTGTTCATTGAAAACCAGGCGTCTTGCTTCGTGAACAGGCCTCTCCCTGGAAGTCCAGCTGTAGAGAAATGTCTCAGTCAGCCGGAGACATCAGTGCTAGCCTTCACTGGCCCTGACCCTCAGCTGCAGTGCTTCCTGCGCCTCTTTGCCTGCACAGCACTGTGCAGCGAGCGGAGCGGTTTCTCCGTGCGGCAGCCCTTGAGGAGCGTTAGTTCACGGGTCTTTGGGAAACGAGGGATGATGAGACGGATAGCTTGTTCTATTCCGTCTCCAACAAACTTGTTTTTCCTGAAATCCGCAGTTTTATGAGTGCAGCTCCACAGGCGCTGCTCTTGATTAGCTGCTGTGGGATCTTTGGCTGGTGTTCAGTTTTGTGGGCAGGACAATGGGAGTAGCAAAGACAAACATGCAATGGCGTATGTTTTTCGCAAAGTGTTGTTCACACAGTCCTTCACTAGCTAAAAGGTTTTTTTCTTTGCAGTTTCTACACAGTATCGACTCAATACGAGAGAAGGCAGGAGTCCCCCCTGAAGAACTGGTAGGCTTAATTGTTCTTTGTGCTGAAGAGCTCTGCTGAGGCAGATTTGAAAAATAACTTTAAAAAGCAGTTTCCATTTCTGAGTTAAAGAGATATATATACAGTCTCTTAATGTCCCTTCATAGATCACTGCCTTGTCGTGGCGAAGGGGCTTCCGTAGTTCAATGAAGCTCTGAGCTACACTGTGCAGGGCCCCTCAAGACAGACAGGTCATAGCAGAGAGCTCTGACAAAAGCTGATCCACTGGAGAAGGAAATGGCAACCCACTCCAGTATCCTTGCCATGGAAACCCCATGGACAGTACCAAAAGGCAAAAAGATATGACACTGGAAGATGAGCCCCTCAGGTCGGAAGGTGTCCAATGTGCTACTGGGGAAGAGCGGAGGGCTAGTACTAGTAGCGCCAGGAAGAATGAAGCGACTGGGTCAAAGCCGAAAGGACACTCAGTTGCAGATGTATCTGGTGGTGAAAGGAGAGTCCAATGCTGCAAAGATCAATACTGCATAGGAAGCTGGAATGTAAGATCCATGAATCAAGACAAGCTGGATGTGATCAGACAAGAGATGACAAGACTGAACATCGACATCTTAGGAATCAGTGAACTAAAATGGACAGGAATGGGTGAATTTAATTCAGATGACCATCAGGTATACTACTGCAGGCAAGAATCCCTCAGAAGAAATGCAGTAGCCTTCATAGTCCGTAAAAGAGTAGGAAAAGCAGTACTGGGATACAATCTCCAAAATGACAGAATGATCTCAGTTCGAATCCAAGGTGAACCATTCAGCATCACAGTAGTCCAAGTCTATGCCCCAACCACTGGTGCTGAAGAGGCTGAAGTTAACCGGTTCTGTGAAGGCCTACAACACCTTCTAGAAATAACACCAAAAATGATGTCCGTATCATCATGGATTGAAATACTGAAGTAGGAAGCCAAAAGATAACCGGAATAACAGGCAAGTTTGGCCTTGGGGTACAAAATGAAGCAGGGCACAGGCTGGTAGAATTTTGTCAAGAGAATATGACGGTCATAGCAAACACTCTTTTTCAACAACCCAAGAGACAACTCTACACATGGACATCACCAGATGGTCAACACAGAAACCATATTGACTATGTGCTCTGCAGCCAAAGATGGAGAAGCTTTAAACAGTCAGTAAAAACTAGACCAGGAGTTGACTGTGGCTCAGATCATGAGCTTCTTGTTGCAAAATTTAGGCTTAAATTGAAGGAAGTAGGGAAATGCACTAGGCCACTCATGTATGACCTAAATCATATCCCTGATGAATATACAGTAGAGGAGACAAATAGATTTAAGGAATTAGATCTGATAGACAGAGTGCCTGAAGAACTATGGACGGAGGTTCGCAACATTGTACAAGATGTAGCAACTAAAACCATCCCAAAGAAAAATGCAAGAAAGCAAAATGGCTGTCTGAGGAAGCTTTACAAATAGCTGAGGAAAGAAGGGAAGCAAAAGGCAAGGGAGAAAGAGAAAGATACACCCAAATGAATGCAGAATTCCAGAGAACAGCTAGAAGAGACAAGAATGTCTTAAATGAACAGTGCAAAGAAATAGAAGAAAACAATAGAATAGGGAGAACCAGAGAGCTTTTCAAGAAAATTGGAGCTATGAAGGGAATGTTTCATGCAAAGATGGGCATGACAAAGGACCAAAATGGCAGGGACCTAACAGAGGCAGAAGAGATTAAGAAGAGGTGGCAAGATTACACAGAAGAACTATACAAGAAAGAGCTTAACGTCCCTGGTAACCACGATGGGGTAGTCACTGACCTCGAGCCAGACATCCTGGAATGTGAAGTCAAATGGGCCTTAGGAAGTCTGAGCAACAACAAAGCTAGTGGAGGCGACAGTATTCCAGCTGAGCTATTCAAAATCCTAAAGGATGATGCAGTAAAATGCTACACTCAATATGCCAGCAAATTTGGAAAACTCAGCAGTGGCCACAGGATTGGAAAAGGTCAGTTTACATTCTGATCCTAAAGAAGGGCAATGCCAGAGAGTGTTCAAACTACTGCACCATTGCACTCATTTCACATGCTAGCAAAGTTATGCTCAAAATCGTACAAGCTAGGCTTCAGCAGTATGTGGACCGAGAACTACCAGAAGTCCAGGCAGGATTTCTAAGAGGCAGGGGAACTAGAGATCAAATTGCCAACATACGCTGGATCATGGAGAAAGCTAGGGAGTTCCAGAAAAACATCTACTTCTGCTTCATTGACTATGCTAAAGCCTTTGACTGTGTGGATCACAACAAATTGTGGCAAGTTCTTAAAGAGATGGGAGTACCAGACCATCTTATTTGCCTCTTGAGAAACCTATTTGTGGGCCAAGAAGCAACAGTGAGAACTGGACATGGAACTACCGATTGGTTCAAAATTGAGAAAGGAGTTCGGCAAGGCTGTATACTGTCGCCTTGCCTGTTTAACTTATAGGCAGAGCACATCATGAGAAAGGCAGGGCTAGATGAATCACAAGTTGGAATTAAGATTGCCAGGAGAAATATCAACAACCTCGGATATGCAGATGATACCACTCTAATGGCAGAAAGTGAAGAGGAACTAGAGAGCCTCTTGATGTGGGTGAAGGAGGAGAGCACAAAAGTTGGCTTGAAACTCAACATTAAGAAAATAAGATCATGGCTTCTGGTCCTCTCACTTCCTGGCAAATAGATGGGGAAGAAATGGAGGTAGTGACAGATTTTATTTTCCTAGGCTCCATGATCATCGCAGACAGGGACTGCAGCCAAGCAATTAAAGGACGCTTGCTCCTTGGGAGGAAAGCTATGGCAAATCTAGACAGCATACTAAAAAGCAAAGACACCACCCTGCCATCAAAAGTGTGTATAGTCAAGGCTATGGTTTTCCCAGTTGCAATGTATGGCTGTGAAAGCTGGACCATAAGGAAGGCTGAGTGCCAAAGGATTGAGGCCTTTGAATTGTGGTGCTGGAGGAGACTCCTGCAAGTCCCTTGGACTGCAAGGCGGTCAAACTGGTCAGTCCTAGAGGAGATCAGCCCTGACTGCTCTTTAGAAGGCCAGATGCTGAAGATGAAACGCAAATACTTTGGCCACCTAATGAGAAGGAAGGACTCCCTGGAGAAGAGCCTAATGCTGGGAACAATAGATGGCAAAAGAAGAAGGGGACGGCAGAGGATGAGGTGGCTGGATGGAGTCACTGAAGCAGTCGGCGTGAGCTTAGGTGGACTCCGGGGGATGGTGGAGGACAGAAGGCTTGGAGGAGTGTTGTCCATGGGTCGCAATGGGTCGGACACAACTTCGCATCTAACAACAACAACATGGACAGTTACATTAGAAACTGATTTTGTGTAGCATTTCTGTATTGGAATTGTCTGTAAGGAAATTTGAAATAACTTAAAACTTAGCCCTCATAAATAATTTCTCTGAATTTTATGTATGTAAATATTTTAAATATTAGTTTTAATATTGGTGCATCAGTCACCCAGCTTGCCTTTCTCAGGCATATTTTAATAGAGTTAATTAATGTAAAAGTAATTGTTCATTGTTCAAGTTGCTTACTGATTTAAAATTTGAAACCCAATCCCTCTCAAAATGGATAAACACATATTAGCAGTGAAGTTTACTTCTGTTTCCTTTATTGAGCTGTGCAAATGTCTTAAATTCTTGGGTTACACAAGCTGGAGGGGGCACCAGCGCTGCCACCAGTAAGGACTCCAGGCCTGCGTGACAGCAGCTGTGTTCAGGTGTTTGGCCCAAAGTAGAACGAGAGGAAGCCTGATCGATCTGCCTAGGAAGGCCCAGTCTCTTAGGGCACATCCAGTCTTGCTGCCGCGCTCCCGGTGTTCCCGTTGCTTCCAGTGTGGGACCCACTGCAGGTGCCGCAGGAAGGGGTGCTTCCTACAGCAGCCCCAGGAGCAAGCAGGAATGGGCGCTCCTGCTGCCGGCTCAGCGCTGAGAACGAGGCGGCTCAGCATTCTTGATTGTTTCTGTTTGCTCCAGGAGCTGCTGTCAGGGAGCCAGGATTTGGGCAGCAGGGGACAAGACAGAGGCTCTGGGACTGGGCAAGGCGGAGTCTGGAGTCCAGTGGTGAAGTGGAGTAGCAAAATCCAAGTCGTAGCCCCAGAGCAGGCCAGGGTCAGGAACTAGAAGGACATATCAGGGTGAAGCAAGGTGTGCTCATGAACCTGCCAAGGGCCCAGAACCAGAAAGGCAAGCGAGGAGGTACCTTAAACTGGGCAGGATGCATGGCAAGGGCCAGGCAAGGTTTAGCAGGAAAAGCTGCCTCGCTGAGGTGAGGCGGCAAGGCAGGAACTGGGTCAGGCAGATGTCGGCGCTGCAGCAAACCGGACCCTCTGTGTTGCTGAGGCCATTTCTGGAGAGAGGAGCTTGCCACCACCCCCCCCAGAGGCTGGGAGTCCCAGCAGGGCCAGGGGCTGATCCTGCAAGTACCAAGGTGGGTGTTCTGGTTCTGGCAACCAAGTGGCGTCCCCAAGCAGCCCAGCTCCAGACATCGGCTAGCTTCCCGCTGCGCCAGCACTGGATTCCACGTGCGCACTGGATACCGATACACATCTCTAAGGAAGGCAGGACACGGAGCTGGAGCTTTCAAGCTCATTTTAAGACATGGGCGTCTTCAGAGAGAGATGGTGCTTTGCAGCATATCTAGTATGTATGCCGTTTAGATTCAGAGAAGTATAGAGCTGGAAGGGGCCAAGAAGGCCATCGGGTCCAACCGCCTGCTGGTGCAGGACACCCGTTTACACCATCCCACTAAGACGGCTGTCCAGCTGCTGCTTGAAGGCCTCTAGTGTGACCTCTTCGGGATACTGGTTCCCCCGTCAGGTCGCTCTGACAGTGAGGAAACTTTTCCTGGTATCTAGCCTGAACCCAGGTTGTCACAACTTGAGCTACACAACTACAGGGCTTTAAAAGTTATCACCAACACTTTGCATTAAGGCTGGAAAAAAGAAAGAACCCATGGAGCGGTTGGTGCCCATGATCTGATTTTTGAGGAGAGCAAGGCCCTGAAAGCCAGTTTGGGCCACTTGGAATCTCCCTGTCAGCCCCGGTTGAGCACATTGCGGTCATCCAGGCTGGACAAACGGCCAAGATCATCTCCAGGAAAGGCTGCGTTTGAGGAAGTAGTTGCCACTCTTGCCGTTCGATTGTCTGGCGACCGCAGCAGCCCAGAAACAGCCGAGCTGCCTTCCGAGGAAGTCAGGCTCCACCCATATTCGCAGAGCCCCAGCCAACAAGACCTGTGTCTTGTCTGGATTATGTCCCACCCAGTTGGGATGCAGCGACTGCTAGGACCTTCTTTCTGTTCCTCTAGTCTGCAGACTTCCGGATGCTTCCTGAGGGCCAGGGACATTGCCGGGATGCCTACGCATTTGGTGTAATGGTGGAATATCTGTTGGCTTTTTTAAACGAGGAAGGTAAGGATGTTACCATACGGAGAATAATGCCAAGTTTGTTTTGTGGCTGAAGAATAGAAGATTGAAGCCAGAGAGGAGGAGGAGCAGCTCACAGCTGTATCGAGGAAGTCAGTACTGCAAGGTGCGGCGATGGCTGCTGAATTTGGGTGACTTTAGCAAGGAATTAGGAGAAGGAGAAGGCGAGCGCTGCCGGTCACGGTGGCCACATCCTGCCTGCAGAGGCAGAGGCAGAACGCCTCAGAGAACCAGTCGCTGGAGCATGTGAGTGAGGGGATGCCGCTCAGGCGTGGCCGGCCATGGTAGGGGCAGGCCTGCTGAATGACGTGCCCTTCGGCCCGATCCAGCACTGCCGCTCTTGCATTCTCGGAAGCCGCTTTTGGTGGAGGCTCTTGGAATGTTTGCTCCAGGGGAACCGAATCACCCGCTGTCTTCCCCTTGATATTTCAGGAACTAGTGAATTGAAGGATTGTTCAAATTACTCTGTGTAGGAAACAGTTTCTTAAGCAGTATTGATTTTTGTTTCTTGGCCAAACAATATGTTTTGCAACTATGCCGTGTACAGACCCCTGCTTCTTAGAACAAAGGATTAAGTGCTTTGATTTAGTAAACTCCTCAATTAGAAATGTTCCCATGGTGCATCTGAGCAACAGCTAATGTAAGTGTGGGATTGTGAGGTACCTAAGCAGTGATCTCAACTGGGACGTCCTTCATTGGTTAGGTTACACCAAGGACTGATGCAAATAGCGCTGCCGTCTGTGAATGAGACAGTTTTTAAATTGGTAGACAATTTTGTGGTTAATAACCTGCCTTACCTGTTCATCAGTATGGAGTACAAATAATCCACAATGCACTGCTGTTAGTTATCTGCAGAAGTTCACCAAAGTAATCGCTGCTACTTTGCCCCACCGTGCATTATGGATTACAGTGCAATCCAATAAATGTCTGCCTAGAATTAAGAGTTCAGTGGGGCTTCCTGAACTTCCTAAATGTTTATAGGGTCATGGCTTTCTTCCAGAAGTGTAGTTTCCCAGAATTATCAAGTAGGCCTAAGTCCTGAAGGAGAGGGAATCTCAATTCTTAAGTACGTTCTCAGATCCTGTTCCTGTGGCAGGTTCTTCCTTGGTACAGCGCTTCCACCTCCGTGCTTGTAACCGGTCCTTGCCTTGGGTCCTGCATCCTTCAGCCACTGCAGGGCAGACAATATCAAGCAGAATAGCAAACCCCACCCTTGCCTGAGTAGCCAGAGGCTTGACTGCTGACCTGTGTGTTTCAGTTTCAGAGGACGTGCTCTCCAGCTTTCAGAACACCCTGCGCTCTACTTCGCTAAATCCGGATCCAAAATGCCGTTGCCGCCTGTCTAGTCTACTGTCCCATGAATTCTTCAGGTGAGCAGATGTGTTGACTTCAGGTGAGCAGACTTCCTAGAGCAAACCCAAGAGTGAAATTCAGGAGTCATTACCAGATTCGAAGTGTGGATGAAAGGAGCATTACACTTGTAGATTTCTATAACAGGAGTATTTCGTAGATTAAATGAACTTTTTAGCCTTTTTGAGTAAGTACTAGGCAGTAAAGTGGCCAGTGCTGCTTCTTTCACTTAGTTTTGTGTTACGCTTTGAGGCATCTTGGTGTGCCAGGTTTATATTTACTGACAATCTTGACACCCAGCAGTCACGTGACACATGCCAGAAACATCATGTTCCAGCACAGCTAGTTTCAGCAAATATTAATCTGCTTGAGGTTGCTTTTTTCGGCTAAATTCTTATTCAGAAATGACCTTTCAAAAACAATTTCAGAAATGATTTCCTGGAAGTTGTGAGCTTTCTGAACAGCCTAACATTGAAAACAGAGGAGGAAAAAACAGAATTTTTTAAGTAAGTAAAAATGTTGGCCATTTGAAATGGGTCTTTTTAAAGAAAATAATAACTTTTAAAAGATGGAGTTGGCAGTCATCGGGTAGAATGCAGGTGTAGTCAGACTTGGAGGAGGCACATTGAAATCAATGGGACTTGAGTGAGCTTTGTGTATTCACCCGCCCCCACCCACATTACAGGTTAGAGGTTTTATAGTGGTTGGAGGCTATGGCTGAGGTAAAAAAAAAAAAGCAAAAATCCCTGGAAAATCAAGGAAAGGAATAATCCCCCAGCTGGGTTTTTGTAAATACATAGATAAAACTGTACAGCCTGTGTATTATAATTAAGGTGCGAAAGTAACATATAAAGTTAAGCATCCGAAGGGCAACATTTTATCTCCTTTGTTTTGCTTTCCTCCTTGTTTTGGTTGACCTTGACTTTAATTTTATGAAGCAACTACTGCTGGTTTAAAATACTAAATATGCAATTGCCTATTTGGTATGGCTTCAGTTAAATTGTCACATTTTACTCGAAAAATTTCCCAACATCAAACAAGCTACCTATGTGTACTTGAGGGTAACAGAAAGAAATTCCTCGAGAGGTGGCAAACTGGTAAATGCCAGCTATAAACCTCTCACTCCAGGAGGGTCACCTGTCACAACCAACACCAGAATGATGTCCGCTCCTGAAGGAGAATCGGGTGTCCCGTCATAGCCCTGCTGCGCTGGTCCCCCGTGCGATCGATGCTGCACATCGCGAGAATTTGTTCCTGTACCCAGAGAGCCTGAAGTGTGAAGTGAGGGGAGGAGGAGGACAATATAAGATGTAAAACTTTTCCAGTGACAGGGAAAGTTGAGCAATTTCTCTCCAACACAGGTTCCTGCTGGACAGAGTGGCTGGCTTGTCAGAGAAACTGATCGCTTTGCGTTTGGTACCCCTCTTGCTCAATCAGTTTGTATTTGCTGAGCCAGTAGCTGTGAAGAGTTTCCTTCCTCATCTCCTGGGCCCAAGGAAAGGTAGACTTTGATTATTTTCTCTTTGGAATAAACACAGAAAAGCAGTGGGCGCCCCGGGGTGCATGGATTGAGGCTGGGTCTTGATTCAGGGACACGAGTAATGGCTGCCCTTGTGGAATCACTTCCCACACGATAGACCTGCCCGGAGCGTTCGTGTGGCGGTGTCTTGGGCCCTGCTTCAGAGGACTTGTGTGGCTTGAAGGGATTACTTCCAGCACCACTAAACCCACGTAGCAAAACTTAATATTGACGTCTTTGTCACTAGGACACAGGAATGCAAACGTCTGTGCTGAGGCTTTTGAACTGCTTGTTTCCGTTGGCACCCTGTTAACTCTTCAACTGTTAACTCTTCCCCAGATAAAGTGGGGGAAGGCCAGGTCAGGGGCCTGCTGTCTCCGGCCGTGTTCCAAGCACACATCAGCCCCGTGCTGCTGAAGCTGTTTGAGGTACACGAAGAACACGTCCGGATGGTGCTGCTCTCGCACCTGGATGCCTATGCAGAGCTGTTCACTCAGAAGGAGTTGAAAAACATCATTTTGCCACAGGTACGTACGGCAGACAAGAAAGTGGGAGTGGCATATCCAGGAGGCGTCGCTTAAGACGACAGAGGCTGTCTGTTTCTGACATCGCTTTTTCTTTTTTTCCATTTCTGTACAGAAAGTTAATTCTGCCAGGTTCTGTCCTGCTTTCTCAGTCCTGCCACACTTTCCCCTTTCTCGCTCTGCTGGCTTGTGGACACACATGTGCACATACATGTATGCAGAGAAATGCCTTTCAGATTGCTGTTCCCCACATTTTTCTGAATCCACCCTGAGCAGATGAGGAGCAATGTCCAAATTGCTACCCTTTTTTTTTTTTTTTTCAGGGATGATGGATTTTGCTTAAAACACACTGGATCAGTGAGTTGTGCCCTGCTAGAAGGGCTTTTCCCAAATGGTGGGATTCTCAAGAAGGCACTCTGGCAACCTGCAAATGTGGTTTCTCAGCTGAATGTGAGAAACAAGATAACAGTTGACGGCTTGTCCTTATTTTAGGTTTTACTGGGGCTGCGAGACACCAGTGACTCTTTGGTGGCCGTAACCCTGCAGAGCTTAGGCGTGCTGGTCTCTCTCTTGGGGCCTGATGTTGTTGTGGGAGGCGACAGAACAAAGATCTTCAAAAGTTCGGCACCAAGTTTCACTAAAACAGCGGACCTGTCCCCGGAAGGTAAGTATACGGCAGCCCCTGTTCTCCTGCATGCGAAATGCATGGAAACATTGCATTAATCTGGAGCCGTGATTCCAGCCGAGGCAGCATGCTCTCCATTCTGAATGCTGTGGTAATTATCTAGAGAAGGAAGCTGCAGGGTAACAGTCACTCCGTGGGGATTCTGCTGAGAGGAGGTGTGCGCCAGCTGTGTTCAATGAGTGTCTCATTTGGGTGTGTGTTGGTTTGAACTATCAGTTCTCAACTAAGGAAATATTTACATTATAGAATATCACTTGGGAGTGCTTTGTGTAGCTTCCCTCTAAGTTCCTTTTCACTGTGATTTAGTACAAAGCTTATTGTCTGGGCGCTTGCTGAGCCAGCACAGAATTGGCCTTGCTACTGACTCTTCTCTGATGCTGGAAACGTTCCCTGGTTTACATGTGTGTGTGTATCTGCAGACATCTTCCACTTCAAGGATGGAAATTGAACTGCGGATCCTGGGATGCTTGTACATGATTATTTAGAGGATGTTTGATGTGCCAGGAGCACCTGCCCTCCCTGGGCTGTCCCTCCCCAAGCACCCCGTACCTGGAAAATTAAGTCAGAACAATCCAAGTGTACTTTGGGCACTAAAAATGACAAATTCCACTCAGCAATACATATATTCGGGGAGGCTGGCCTCAGTAAAGTGTGACAAAGGCCCTCTGTTCAGGGCCCAGAAATTTCAAGGCTACTAGATCAAGGTTTCTACTCAGAAAAACATAGTTCAGTTACCATGTTTTAATTTATTAAGATTACACAGACATAAATTAATAAAACAGGTTTTGAAGAATATTTTAGTATTTCGTTGCTATATTGTACCATAGTGCAAGCTGTCTGAGAGATTCACAGCAGTGAAATACAATAAAAATACCACAAAACTGTATCAAAGAACCATTAACCATTTAAACGGCGAAAACATACAGTGAAGAACAGCCCTGTAAGAGCACACCTGGAGCGAATAGCTCCCTTGGGTGCCGCGCCTCGCAGCCGGCGTGCTTCCATGCCCCGGGAGGCTGCTGGAAGGCCCGGGCCAGGTGCTGCCCCTCCGCGCTGATGGCTCAGGCGAGGCCGTCAGGATGGCCTGCAAGGTCTCTCCCACCCGGGGTGGCAGCCTCTCCCAGCGGTCCTGAAACTGCCCACCCAGTTTGGTGCAAAGATTTAAGTAATTATTTCCTATGCATTCCCTACTGCACAATGCTGTTTGTGAATCGTGTTACTTCCGTCAAATGCTTGTTGCTCGTGTCCTTGCAGATTCTCCCAGTCATGTACCAAGCTGCCAGAGAAATCTAATTTACCAGCCCTTGCAAAGTAACTCAAGCGTGTTCCTGAAGTGCCCCAACTCGGGCAATTTGACCTTCACCAACACAACTCATGTGCCGAGGCAAGATTCTCACATTGCCTTAAGAAAAGGTAACTCTGATCTGTTTCTGTTCTTGTTTTTTTCCGTAGAACAGCCCTTGCTTCAAACAACGCCCGGAGGTTTTTTGCTACATCTGCTGGCTCAGCACCTATCTCAACTTGGCCGCTTGAAGCTGCAAACTAGCCTCTTCATCTCCTTGAACATGGTTTCCTTCAAACTGGCTAGCAGAGGCTTAAAGCAGCAGGCCGAATAGCAGGCCAGATAAATGTTTTGATCCAGTGGGCAATTCACCTTGGCATTCAGCTGTCGATTCCTAAGAGAAGCGTGCATGCGTGTGTGTGCGTGTGTTGGGGTGGAGGGGATGTCATTTCTTTTTCTGTAATTCGGGTTGTGAGACACGGGAAGGCATCCTTGGTCAAAGCAGGCGTGTGTGCTTTGTCTTCCACAGGGGAGCAAGACTCTGTGCATTTATACGGTGTTCCTGATAGGTTAACTGCCGCGAGGAACGGCGGAAGGGGCCCGCGTGCAGCTGAGCAGACGGCAGAGGAATGGCCCGACTGGAGTGAGTGCGAAGAGCCGGAGAACGAGAAGAACGCAGCTGTAGGTATCGCACGGAGTGAACGTTGCGACAGCAGCAGCCCCCGTTTTGCCAGTCTGGCTGTGGATGCGAAGCCCTGGGCGAACGCGGCTCTTGACGCCCACTCTGAACCCTCTTCGGGAAGCAGCCCCCGAGCGATGGGGCTGAATGACTTTATAGAGCTACAGCTGCCTCCAAATAAGTTTGAACTCAAGGAAGAATTTAGGACTCTCCCATGCAATGCCTCTCCAGTGCCCAGCAGCAGCAGCAGCAGCAGCAATGGGGTTGACCCGAGAGGCCGGCAAGGTGAACTCTGTGTCCCCAAAGCATCGTTTCTAGAAAGGTCTCCCAAGTTGGAATGTGGGTTGGGAGAGGAATTCATGATCCAGGTGAAGAGGAAGGAGTCGGAAGATACGGAGCTGGACTGGTTTGCCGACATGGTCCCCGAGATCAAACCATCCACTCTTTTGATTCTGCCAGAGCTGGGGTCCCATCCTGTCAATCATAGTACCTTAGACCCAGCTTCCGGCGCTGCACACAGTGCTCAGGAGATGCAGTTTTCTTCTAAATTTGCAGCTGCTGAAGTTACAGGGGTGAGTATTCGGACTCTTGGGATGGAGAGAAGCTAAGACATGAAGCTGTTCGTGTACAACCTGCGTTTCGATGAGGCAGTGAGAGATTTTGTCCGCTGCAGCTCTGGTTCCTGCGCGACAGCAGAGTGCTCTTGCCAGGCTTTAATGTTTCATCAAAAGGTTAAGTTGGAAAAGGGGGTCACCATGTGGGCCTGCTTTCGCGTGTGCGAGGGCACAAAAGCCAGAGCGCTCTAGGCGTGAACCGGTGCCTGCACTGCAGGCGTGGCGGCATGTCCCAGACCTCCCACCGTTCATCCAACGTGCTGGCTACCTTACCGGCAATTTAGTATTTTTATTAGAACTATACTGTGAAAGAGGTCGAGTTGTTTCTCATGACGATGCCTCAAAAGGGAAGGGAGCATGGTGTCTGTGAGCAACACTGCAGCGACTGTGCGGCCCAGCTAGAAGAGCAAGGGGGCCAGCCTGGGCAAGGCGCTGGACTGAGGGCTCGCTGGAGCTTTTCATCTTGACTGGGGTGGCCCTTGTGAGCTAGGGACCAACGCGCGGCTGTCTGGCCCCCCGTCCTTGAAGTCTGCGCAATTATGCCTAGGGACAGGAGGGCATCTTGTCACATTGGAGAGCCAGTGTGGTGCCGTGGGTAAGCGCATGGGTCTGGGACTCAGGGGAGCTGGGTTCTTGTCCCCACTCAGCTATGGAGCCAGCTGAGTGATGCTGGGCCAGGCATGGAGCCTCAGCCCAGCCTACCCCACCGGGTTGTTGGGGGGCAAGATTGCGAACAGGCAGAGAATGATGTGAGCTGCCTCGAGTCCTTAAAAAAAGAAAATTGTGGGATATAAATCTAATAAATAAATAGGAAGAGAGTGCATTGAATAGTCAATAGATTCAGATCTTATGTAAGAAAAGTATACTTTTATTTTGTATTATTTTTTGCATCAAAAAATGGTTCCACGAAAATAGCTTCTGAGGGCAACCACTTTGACCCATCTGTGGCTGCCTCAGGGCCATGGCAGGAAGACTGAGCTGCGGTTCCCCCACCAATGCAGCGCGGCTGCTAGATCATTACTGATTTTGCTGGCATGGTTAATGCTTTTACCGTTAATTCTAGGTGGACGTTGTTGGCTGGGAAGAAGAGGAGGACCTGCATTGGGAAGATGGCACCAACTGGTGAGGCGGCCGGCCATGGGCTCTGCGGGCGAAGTCTCTCCAAGGCCCACTGCGCAAGCACGCACGAATTCGCTGTTTTTGCAGCCTGCACAGGTGCTTGCCTTTCTTTCTTGCAATGCAGATACTAAACCTAGGGAGGGCCTCCTGCCCCACGTGCTGAAGAGGCAGGCGTCACTGGATGAAGATACTGCAGATGCGTGATTTTATTTTTCCACAATTATTATTGTTTGTGGAATTCTAGGGAAAATAAATGGATAATCCACTAACCCAATGTCTGTGTACACTATTTTTCTGAGAACCGGGCCACTGCATGGTTCTGATTCCACCAGTGAACACGCAAGATTTTGGGATGTGTTTACAAAGCTGTAGGTATAATGTAAGCAGTTGTGGACAAGAGAACAGTACACATGGGCATTTATGCTTAGTCCTTGTTCACTTGCTTATGGTAAATGATGATTTTCTGCCTTTACTTTCTGGTTCAGCAAGCCCACAAAACCTTGCATAAATAAATACCATGAACATACAACACAGTAACTAGACTCCGGACCACCACCGGCCAGCCGGGTTGCTGCTCTGGCTTCTGGCAGTGGGGCCTGGGGAGAGCTGCCCTGGCCGTCTGCAGGGGGAGAGGACGCGGCCCGGTCAGCACACACGGCTCCTCAAGGTGTCCAGCGTGCTCTGCATCGCCGCCAGCTTCCGGGCGAGCCAGGGGGGCGGGGGGCCCTTCTGCAGCAGCTGCTTCATGAGCTCCAGCATCTCCTCGGCAGTGTCCACGGCAGACTTGTATTCGGCCTCGCGGGGAGAGGAGGAGTGGGCTCTTTCGGGGGAGGGCTGCAGATCGGAAACAGCAGCAACAAGACATGTGAAGCTCTGAAGCAGAGAGAGGTTAGCAAAGGCGAGTGATGTCATGCCGCCGCCGCCAGGCCCAGCAGGGCTGCACAGAGGAAGCTGCTCTGATGCGCAGGCGCTAAGTGCGCAGGCGCTAATCTCCCGGGAGGCAGGGCACTCCACCGGGTGCACCGCACAAGCCTGTGTCCCAGCCCTAGAAGAGGCAGGCCAGCGGATTCTTGGCTCCTTTTCGGCTCCTATCCTGGCTAAATCCCTGCTGTACAGGCAGTGGGGCCGCCCAGAGTTGCTTAAATGGAGTTTCTTACAAACAGGATTTAAGATGTCCTGACTTGCTACTGTTTGGTCAGACTACTAGAAGACTGCTTCTGGCCTCCTGCTGATTTCTTAGGCAAACAAAACCATTTCTTACAATGATCCAGCATGGGCCACTTGACAGTAACAGTAGTGATCTAGTCACAAAGTCAGTATCTGGGAAGAGGCTGTTACTCAGTAGTCTTGAAAGGCGTCTCAAAACAGCTGTTGCCGTTTTAAAGTGGCCCGCAAACAACTCGGCTGGCTAGTGTGAAGCTGAGATTCTGTAGTCCCTTCCGTGCAAAGGCCTTTTCCCAAGGAACTGCCATGGTCAAAAGGTTTTGCAAGAATCGGATCTGAATACAACGATCTAGGAGAAGCCACGCTGGATTAGCCCAAAAGCCCATCCAGCCCAGCACTCCCATGGGGTGGCAAACCAGCTGCCCACAGGCCCCCGCCAGCAGGATGGGCGCAGGACCGCCAACCGTCTCCGCGAGCGCTGTGCAGCAGGCACACGCCACCTCTGGCCCAGGAGGGAGCCCGTGGTCAGCAAGGCCAGTAGCCACCGACAGCCGCCTGGCTCGTGAATCTCTCCGGCCTGCTTTTAAAGCCGTCCAGGTCAGTGGCCACCAGCACTTCCCATGGCAGGGAAGCCACAGCGCAGCCACACACTGCGTGGAGGAGGACTTCCTTTGATCTGTCCTAAAGCTCCCACCAGTCGGCTTCACGGGATGGCCCCGGGCCCCAGCGTTACGGGACAGGGAGCAAAACAACTCCTGGTCCACTTTCTCCACACCACACATTACTTCAAACACCTGGCTTTAAACTGGCTGAAGATGCTGTGCTGAAAGGTAAAAATAAACAACGTGTGCAGGCTTTCTTCACCCAGTACCGCCACCTCCTCAATTAGAAGGGCAGGCGAGAACTCCTTTCTCGCTGGACAAATGCCAGGCTGATGCCGTCTCCCTTGTGACAGGGCAAGACTTTTCAGGCTAGCAGGAGTTCACACAGAATTCGACATTACTGAAAAGGTTAGAATACTATAACTGCGTCCAGTATTTCTGTCAGAAGATGCAACTCGGCTGGGCGCTTGCATGTTCAGTTGCCATGGGTGTTGACTACAGCTGTGACCACTCACTTCACATACTACTTCCATTTATTTAGGTTGCTACAAATGTGTGCTACAAATTAGCCCTAAATTTTCTGTGCAACTCTGTAAAAACCCAAGTTAATATGCAGGTGGCGATCACCTGCTGCATTAAAGGTCTCCCACAAGACTGCAACATACCTGTAAGATCAGGGCCCTTTGTCTGTCTGCTGACACTTCCTGTAAGCGGCACCTAAGCAGAGCATCTTCATCTTTCATGCGTTCTGCTCTGGCTTCTGCTGTCTCGTCTATGTGGTAGTCCTGAGAGAAAAGCGAAGCAAACGGGCACAGGAGTAAGCAAGCGGCTATGTGGCAAATCCCTGTTGCCTTTGCAGAAGTTGGCTCAGTTTGCCCCAGGTGAAGTGCTCATCCGACCTGTAGGATCACCTGCAGGACCAGGAAGGAGGCTTAAGGAGAGAGGGGCCGGCATTAGCTCCTGGGGTTAAAAGTCTAAGAGGCTCTGAATTAAGCTGTGTGCCAATGCAGCCCCGATAACTCTGATTTTATTAATTTTGACTTAGCTGCCTTGCAATCTAGTTTTGGGCGCACAGAACTGGGCCGGCAGAAGTTGACTCCGCTCCTCCCCACAGCATCCTTGCAGTCCCCTAAAAATGGGCATGCAAAAGTTTCGGGGACCTGCTGAATTGGCTGCCATGCATTTTAGACGGAAATCCATCAGTGGGAGCATCTCTCTGAGCAGAACTCTTTCATTAATGGCTCCAACATCCCGTATGTCTTGATTATAGCAAAGAGAGAGCATGCATGCTTATTTGGAAGACATTAATTTCAAAAAGGAAAGCTGTTGTCAGCAGCAGAGCATCAATTTAATGTAAAAATACCTTTGACAGGAAGCGAACCACCGTGCTTTTTATTTCTTCATTGTTCAGACACTGGGGAAGCAGGTTTTCGTGGCTGGTTCCCTTGATTGAAAAATGGGAGGGAAGTTCAAACAGAATCCAACTGGGCTAAGCAGTCACTCCTGCAGGAGCAAGAATCCAGGGAAATCCAACAATGGCTATGAAATGACTGCAAACTCGGCACACGTGGGCCTTATTTTGAAAGCGCATGAGTGGCCTCAGCTGGGGCCGAAGCCTCCTGCGCCTTCCCGAGTCAAGCAGCCCAGCCAGCACATCCTGTCGGGGAACCCTGAACCGGGAGGCCCCTGGAGCTGCGCCCCGATCTTGTCCAGTCTGCAGGAGGCATCTGCCCCGCACAAATCGGCTTCCTGTCCCTGCATGACATTTTAGCTTGGCCAACGTGAGGAGGAGCAGCAAAGATGCCTGCTCTTGCTGCTGCTGCTTGGTGCAGCTGCAGCTTAAACGAGGCCTTGAGGGAAGGGATGTGCCCCTGCAGCCCAGCTCCTTCAGGAGCGAGGCCTGGTCCTTTCACTGCCGCCAAGTCCCCACCGCGGGTCCCTTCCCCAGCGAGCCTCCTGCAAAGCGTTGCTGTGGGGAAGGTCCATCTTGCTCTCCGGCTCCAGGGCTACTGTGGCTGCGCATTTATGAGCCACCTGCAAACAACTTGGCCAGCTTGCGACCTTTTCAGTCCAATGAGAGAGTTAAGTGTGGACTTTGCAGGACTAAGCCTCCGTTTTCCAAGAGTGAAAAGCACCGGGTGGGACTTTCCTTACCTCTGCAAACTGAGTGAACGCTTCCACGGCATGCTGTTGAATCAGCCAGCTGCCACTGGCCAACAAAGAGGAGAACAAGCAGGACAGCTTGGGCAGAACCTGTTCCTAACCAACGAATTACTGGATTATCATTTGTATTTCGAGTCAATGCGTCCCCATTTCTCTTATTGATGCGTTTCCTATAATAACTAGACAGGCAGCCTAGCCAAAGCTCCCTGAATTACACCCGCAGGAAGTCCGTGGCGCGCACTGCCTGAGCAAACAAAAAACAAAAGCAGTCTGGGTTTCTCGCTGTCCAGAATAAAACAACAAACATGTCTGCAATGCAGCAGCCACACCGTTGAAATGCCTACATTAGGCTAACCCACAATGTTCGAGAGGAGACTAAATTCTAGAAACGACTTGACTTACAATAACCTCAGTGGCAAGTCCAGGGACAGAGTGACCTCAATGGACATACTGCGGGGTCCCGGGGCTACCATGGGAACTTGAGAAGTCTTGGGAACTCGAATTTGCATGGTTCAAGTACTCTGGATTAACCCAGAGCACCCACGACTGAAAAATAATCTCGCTACTTGAGTCCCCGACTCCTCATATCCACCGGTCAAGGGTACCAATGGGAGGAAACAATGATCCAGGGCATTTACCTGGAAATTTGGTGGAATGATGGCTTTCCCCATTGAAGAGAGAAAGTCTAGGGTGGCCATGAGAAGGTGGTCTGGGGGATTCAGCTGGAGCAGCGACACTTGCAGTGCGAGGATCTACGGGAAGTAAAAATGAACAGACTGAACATCATGACCATTCCTGCACTGCGTCTACACCCGGCAGTTAGATATACTCCTCTTGCAAGGAACCCAAGGCAGCGAGCAAAGTCCTCCTCGGCATGACAGCCCGGTGAGGGAGGTGAGGCTGAGAGGGAGCACCTGGCCCAGTCGCCCAGCGTGCCTCGTGGCCGAGTGGGGACTCAACGTGGATCCCCGAAGCCTCAGTCAACACGCATCACTAAAGCAGTTTGTTCCACTGAGCATGTGCAGGATGGTCCATTAAGAGACCAGGATTCAAGAGAAGGTGCACACTGCTCCTGCGAAACAATTCCTTTGTGCAAGCAGGAAATTCTGTAGGAAAAAGCCTTTTCCCAAGGCAAAAGGATTCCTCCCTCCGGCCATCCCAGGTTCATGTGGCAGAAGGTGCAAACTGCAGCTACAAGGTCACTACCCAGCAATCTTATGAAGTACAGAAACTCGAATTCTGACGCTGCATATTGAGGACCAGAGATTATAAGGGAGCGAGAGAACAGAAATTATGAACGCAAACAACACTCTCATCCAGTAGGGTGAAGGCTCCCTCCGTGACAGCAGCATGACGGGGCAACGCTTCTGCCATATGCAGCAGAAACTGGCTTGAGGAGTGACCTGCTTCACGCGCATCACGCAGCTGCTTACCTGAATCAGCAGCTGTGGCTCTAACATCTGGATGAAGAGCTGCAGAAGGCAGAGCGTCCCACAAAAGGCCTGCTGCAGGCAGGGCAAGCTGGAGACCTGCACCGGACAAAGAGCGCCTGCTAGGGCCTCGCAGCAGCCACGCTCCTGCTTAACTCAGCAAAGCAGCTCCCGGAACTGCCGACATCAGGGCTGGCCTTGGATCACCCTAATCGCCAAATCCGAGCCAGCTCCACTTGCCGGGAGAGGCTCCCCCATGCCTGTGCGGGTCCATGAGGCTCGGCACCGACTGGTTCGCACGCGATGGTTAGCCGAGGGCGACTGTGACGGCAGCAGCCCTCCCGCCCCCACCGTCGCGCTTCTCCCCCCCGCGGCCCCCCACTCACTTGCGCAAGGGGAGAATAAGAAAGGCGAGCGGCCAGAGGGGGAAAGACGAGAGAGAGAGAAGGCAGCGTGTGCCAAAACCAGCAAGTGCGCAATGTGCGTGTCTGCGTGTGCGCGCACGCAGACACACACAAGAGTGGGGGGGGCTGCTCTCCCCCACAGAGCCAGCACAGCATTTTAAAATCCCAGGTGCTCCCAAGAGCCCCGAGAGGCTGGGGGCCCCGTCTGAGAGAGTAAATTCTGCCGCTCAGGTGGTGGCTTGCTCCGGCCACCGCAGCCAAAGACACCCGCAAGAGCTACCACTCCTCCTCTCCCCGCCTCCCACAAGTAAAGACAGACGCCCCCAGACACACCCCCCCCCCCAGATATATCCTGCCTCTTGTGGGGAACGGAGGGCAAGATGAGAGAACAGCACGGAGGGGAAGAGAGGGCGCCCTCACCTGAGCAGGCGGCAAGGCTCCCAGGAGCTGGCGAAGGGTGTCGACCAGTGTGGCTCGCTGTCCCTCCTCCAGCGCCTCTCCAGCGGTCTGGCACGCCGACAGCAAGGCCGCGAGGGCAGCGTTCTGGCAGCACAGGGGACATTGTGAGGGGTTAGGGACACCGGCTACGCTGCGCGCGAGCGCACAGACCCGGCCAAGGCGTGCGTCTGAACAGGCCAGGTTCTGCGAGTTGGGTGCCCCAAAGGCCAGGCAAATATGCAGAAACCAGGTAAGTTTTTCCGCTGGAACAATGAAAGCAAATCAACTACGCTTCCTTCCGGTCGCACCTTTTGATCCCTGGAAGGACTAACCGAATCGCAAACCGTTGCCAGA
Organism: Varanus komodoensis; assembly: GCF_004798865.1. Taxonomy (NCBI): domain Eukaryota; kingdom Metazoa; phylum Chordata; class Lepidosauria; order Squamata; family Varanidae; genus Varanus; species Varanus komodoensis. Next base: position 403,774 of record NW_025335855.1, read on the forward strand.
ACTGGTCTCATGAGTACTTGAGCCCCCATCAGGAGCGAGGGAGAGAGGTCAGGGGGGCCCGCTTCCTCCTTAAAGCAGTTCTGACTCTCAGGCCCTCACACTCTGCTGCTCCTAGCAATGCCACGGAAAGCCACAAGGCAAGCGCCCGGTCTCTGTGAAACCAGTCAGCACTTCAACAAGGAGTACAGGACATCTCATCTCGATAGAACAAAAATCCAGAAAGCTGAGCTCTTGCAGGGATTTCCGAACAGAAGAGCACGAGAGCCAAGGAGGAAAGGAGACTCTTTACAAGTAAAGAGTTTTTACTTTGCGAGGGAAGTCCAGTCATTCAAGTCTTCACTTACCACTCGGGGAAGTTCTTCCGTCAACCTTTCACTGCTCAGCCACTCCTGACACTGCCCAAGTCCAGCCGCAAAGAGCTCGTGAGCGACTTGCTGTCTCAGCACGGGTACCAGCGCCAAGAGAGAAAGATGCTGCCACAGCGGCAGATTCTCAGCGTCTTTGGGGGAGAAGTTTTGGGTAAATGCCGCCTGCAAAGGAGGTGACAATGGGAGAGGGGACACGAGAGGATTCTGTGAAAATCTCAAAAACACGGATACCAGTGGAGCACCGGCACTGGACCAGCCCAAAACAGCCAACAGCAACAGGGGCGCTCTTGCTGCCTCGTCTCACACGTCCACACTCATCCTCCCCGGCCAGAACGCCCTCGGCCATTCAAACCGAGCTGGGCATGTGCGGGGGGGGGGGGGGGGTGCAAGAGCAAGACTTGCCTGATGCTCTGCAGCCATCAGGAAGAGCAGCCGCCTCAGCAGGACACCCAGGACAGAGACTTGGTGGTGCTCGGCAGGACAAGCTTTCAGCTGGACCGGGACAAGAAGCCATTAGCCGGCTACACTGGCGATGCCCCCCTGGCAGCAAGCCCGAGCTCACAGTCCCAACCTTGACACGATCCCTTTCCCAGTGCACCGACGGAGGCGTGCACGCACCCGAGCACTGTCTGGGCCAGTCGCCCCCTCTCACACAGACCACTCCCAGGCGCCGCGTGCCACAGGCCACCTCCCCAAGCAGAGGACCCCGCAAAATCCTGCACTGGGGTGCCATGAGAAGGCGAGGAGCAGCTTACTGAACTCATGCAGATGGCTTAAACACATGAGCCGACAGAAAGAGAACCGTCCCTGGCAATCAAATGCAACTGTTTCACAGAACAGTCCAGCGACTTCCATCCAGGAGGCGGCGTCTGCTGCCGCTCCCCCGCTGGGACCAGGGTTCCCCTCGAGAAAGAGCGGGCAGGTCAGCCAGGCGGGCGCCGCAGCCCCAGGGTGCGCGTGCCCCTGCGGGAGCCCGCACCCAGCAGAGCCTCTTTTGCCAGCTGCGCGCTTCATGGCATTCGGTCCATTCCTCCTCTTTAATTACAGCACATGTCACTTGCACTTAACGTGAAAGCACGTCAAGGAACCGAGACAAAGACTAGCGTTTCCCATTTTCACACAAGAACTTTTCCCAAGGTTTCCACTCCTTAGGGCTAAATGTGGGGGTGCCCAGGCTTTACGTGGTGCTGAATGAGGTGGCTGGAGGGAGTCACTGAGGCAGTCGGCAGGAGCTTGGGTGGACTCCGGGGATGGTGGAGGACAGAAGGCCTGGAGGAGTGTTGTCCACGGGGTCGCGACTTCGCGACTAGCCACGACAACAGGCCAGGTCTATTCTGCTCTGCCCCAGCGCGTATCTGGTCACAAGCAGGAGCATGCTGCGCTTACCAAAGATGCCACTATAAATGCATGATGAGCGCACAGGTCTGCTGTTCCGTACCTGGGAGATGACAAGAAGAGCTGCTCAGCAAGCAAGCCCCCTCCAACTCGGCCAGCGGGTGTTATTCTTGAACTGGGAAGACCCGGGTTCAAGTCCCTGTTCAGTCTTGACGCCCATTAGTTCACAGCTGCCATCTCTCAGCTAACACGTTTATCAAAAGGGAGAAGCTGGAACGACGGCATGCCCTTCGTGAAGAAGGGCTCAGCCCTTCATGAAGAAAGGCTGGTTTCCAAAAGTAATGAAGAAGCACTCAGACAGAGGCACTTGCCGAGGGAGCGGCAGCTCAGCCCCGCCTATGGCTGTCCACCCTCCTGCACAGCGTCGTCTTACCGGGCGAGGAAGCACCAGGTATCCATGGCCAAGAGGGCCGTCATCGCATTCGGACCAAGCACCATCTCCAGCAGGGAGTGCTCCTGAGGGGAAGCAGCAAGTCACACACCAGCCAAGCGTGGCTTAGGAACACAAAACTTCCCTTCGATCGCTGGAGAGCAGAGACAGACTTTCAGCTCCGCGAGGCAAAGGAGCGGCATTCCGGAGGCCGGCTGCCCACGGAAGCCACACCCCTCTCCCGGAAACTGGTGGCGAGAGGGCTGGCCACGCGCAGCAAGCCGCCGGCCACTGGGCAGCACTGCTTCAAGGGCACTGTGAAATGCCCGGGGGCAGGAAGGTTCGGCGCAGCTCGGCTCGAGCCAGGCTTTTGCGTGGGACACCGATCGGAGTGGCGCCGGCAGGTGCTTGGCAGAAGGGACCAGTCCTCGGCCGTGCTGACCGGCAGCCGTTCACTTCGGTCTTCGGCTCACAAGATCCATCCAAGCATCCCATCTGGGCAGTGAGGAGCGCTCACCCAGTCCATACAGCCTGGAAAACTGGGCAAGATCACCTGACTCCATTCAGAGCCCCTCCAAGTTATGCCGCACTGGGTATTTAACCCCAAGAGTAAGGAAGCCCCTTAAGTGCAAAACGGTCTGCCTGGACTTCCCTTTCCTGGGAAAGCCAAACCGTTGTCGACAATCCAATGAAAACGGACTGGCGCTGCAGCTCTTTAGTGGTCTATGCTATTTATCAATACCGAAATTTCCCTCCTATACATTAGTAAGGCACAATCTGGCTGTATCTCACGCACAGACAGTTTGGTTTAAAAGCTTGCAAACACCACCAGCTGTTCCGTGTCAGCTCTTACTCCCGACTTGCAAACCTCCGTCTTACCAGGAGATGGAAGTGCGACTCAGGGAGTGAGGTGATGAAGGCACACAAGTGGACACAGGTGTAGTGGTAAAAGGTGACCGGGCCATCGGCTTGCTCTGCTCCCGGCAAAAAGGGAAGGACGAGTTCCCCACAGCAGTGCCGCAGGCTGAGGAACAGGGCTGCGAGCAACGGCCACCTGTGGGGAAATGAAGCGCGGCAGCCTTAGTTCCTTGCTGCTGAGTGAGCAGGGCCCGTCTGTCAGCCACGCAGCGCCAAAAGGAGCCAAGGCTCTGCAGCACTCAACAGTGCCTGGTAGGGAATACGCCAGTAATTACTAATTTTCCAAAACAAATGCTGTAAAAATTTATCAGCAGAAAAAACTATTTTCTACTCATCTATTAAATAAAATCAACAGCTTAAAGCCAACAAACATTTACTGGAAACTTGGCAGAACAGACAATGCTGAAGGAATGTTGTCTAAATTTAGTTACTCCCTTTGACCTCCGCTGAGTCACTCAATGCCCTTCCCTCAATGGATCGCTGTACCTTTCCTTGATAAGGCCTAGTCAAGGTATCCCAAGGGCTTGCCAGCACAGGGCAGGCTGAGTCAAGCAAGTCCCCGCCTTCAGCAGCTAGGAAGTACCTGGGAAACGCCTGCGGGAGCCGACTTCCCGCATTCCACAGGGCCTGCACGTCCTGGGGCTGGGATGGCAGCAAGTCCATGACAGAAAGCAGAAGACGGCACTGCGGGAGGTGGAGCTCGGGGGCGAGATCTGCAATCGCGTTTTTGAAAAAGTGTTACACTTGCTCAGCAAGTTTTCATTTTTATGAGGCGCTCAAGTCGTGTCCTGCCAGGCTAAACAGTTAAAACTCAAGAGCTAAGAGATCCTAAAGATCCATGGCACATCTACCAGGTGTGGGTTTTGTACACATATTTGTGATCAGAAACCCCAAGTCAACAAACACTATGTGCATTATTCTTTGTGGGTTCGTGCCATTTCCATACTGTTCCATCACTGAAGCTCTCTGGACAGTTTGCAACAATCCATGAAAACAAGAGATTAGTTTAGGGCTGTTTAGGGTTTGAACAGTGCAGAGTTACTCTAGCAGCTGATGCTGGGTTAAAAGCTGGGTTGTTTAACCCCCAAACAACCACAATTGTTCAGGTTTGGACATCATGCTAACAACCTGCAAATGGGTGATCACAGGTTGTTGCCTGAAAGCAGAAGTGGGAAGCACACCCGAGGCAACACACTCATGCGAAGCCCTGCAAGGTCATGGGTTCAACGGTCCACAAGTTGGCACCGCAGGCAAACCAGGCCAATACGTCAGAACAGGCAATATCTGCATTTTCAATGAAATATGAAATTCGCTGCAGAAGACAACTGATCAGTCTTAACAATTAGAGAGGAAAAATAGTTCAGAGCTATGAAAGGAATCACACTTTAAAAATAGCAAAGAAACAGGTGTTCATCCAAACAGGCGAGCTGAGTTTATCAGTCTGATTATACTGATGCCTATTTTGAAAAGTGCCTACGACTGGACTGCCGCGGCATCCCAGAAGACAGCCTGTGGCTGGAAGAGACGACCGGCTCCCGAGAGCCCCGGGCACCCAGGATCCCACTCTGGACAGGCAATGCAGCCTCATCAACCCGTTTTGGCCTACCTAGAGTTGTGCTTAGTACCACTTCCAGGAAAGGCCGAGAAGAGAGCAGTTTTGGGAGGAGGGAATCCAGCACCACCAGGAACCCCTTCGCTATTTCATCCTGGTGAGCTTCGGAAATCACCGGCGCATGAAGGCTTGGAGGAAGCTTGCTGCCGAGAGAGAATACAGGGCATCTCGTTACTGGCTGCATTCTGAACCAAGCATGAATTCCAGAGATTAAAAATCATGCAGTGCAGGGCACTGTGCCCCTTCCCCGGGTGTTGCCACTGCAGGCTCCAACAGCAGCATTTCCTGCTCCAGGATAACCTGGCCAGACGGGTCTCTGTAGTGGCACTTGAAAAATTACTTAGCATGGTATTTGGGGCAGCCTTCGAGGGGACCCTTCAGAAACTACGATCAATGCAAAATAACGTCATTATTTTACGCTGGCTGTGTGGATAAAACTGTGCAAGATCCACAGTTCTTTGGGGTCTTTTTTAGCCACAACCAAAACCTCTGGCTTTGGCCCCCAGAGCCCTAACTGGCTTGTGGCCAGGTTATCTGAAGGACCAGCCATGCCTCATGAAGCTTCCTGAGTATCTAAGAACAGCTTCTGCGGCCCTGCTCCGGTCCCACCCTTTCTGATGCGAGGTGAATGATGGCAGAGACAGAGCAGATCCACCACATGCTTTCCCTGTACGGGGACAAGACTGGGCTTTGAGAGACTCCACAGGTCAGCAGCAGTTCCCAGTATTACCTACAGCCAACAGAAAGTAGCTCCCCAAGCGCCATCTTGGGCAGGTGCCCCAGAAAAAGGCCAGACCAAACGTGCTGAAAGCCCCAGTGAGGTTCACCAACACCAGCAGGGAAATTCTCTTTCTGCTCACTTTCAGAGGTAAATCCTCTTCCTCTTCCTCTGCCATGGCAAGGCTTAGCCAAGGCTGGGAAGGGTCTGAACAGTCCCTTTCATCCAAGGGAGCCAGGAGCCGGGCTGCCACGACCATCTCGAGCCCCAGGCAGAAGGGTGGGTTCCAAGGAGGCCTTCTTCAGCCAAGGTCTTGCCACTGCTTCACGCCAAACTGTGAAAAGGTTTGTGGAGACGCCACAGTGGCAAGAGGAACCGCAAATCCCATGGAGAGCAGAGGACAAGACCCTGGCATCTGAAGGGACACCCCTCCCCTATTATCTGAGGCTGTCACACAGACAGTGGCAGCGCTGTGCGCCTGTGTCCTCTCTGATAGCGGGCAGGGCAGTTCCAGGCATGCCAGTCGAGATGCCGGCTCCGACTCCCTTTGGCTGCAACCCAGTTTGCAAGTCACCATGCCAGGAGAGCAGCTTGCAAGCTTACTTCCAAACTCTGGTAAGGAAATCGCTGATGGGATGTTGATTCTCCGATTAGCCATCATCCAGCACCTGATCGGTCAGTATGAACATGATGCGTACACACTCCTTTGGTATTTATGGCATTCAGACCCCTCTTGTCACCTACCAAATAGTAGCCCGTTCCATTTCACTTGCCTGTATATTTCAAGGTACGTCCGATGAAGCTGAGGGCAGGAATCTGCCAGGAAAGGCGTGAACTCCTGCAAAGCCAATTATGTCATACACTATTTTAATTTGAAATCCATTAATTTTACAAACGAAAACCCTCCTGCCTTTCATATGCTGGAGCCTTGGACAGAGTCACAGTGAGCCACAGGGTGTCTGCCCCAAACAGGTTTCCAGCATTCCCATGGAATCAGCTTTCTCCCCTTTATTACCATAACCACTGCAATTCACTTTTAAAATTATATTTGCTTTAATATTTCTATACAAACACTACTTCATTGCTACAAGTGACAAACAGCTTCACCTACAGAATGCTAAACAGAGACAAACTGGAAAGAAAACATGCAGTAAACTTGAGTCCATGTCAGAGTGTGTGTATGTGGGTGTGTGTGGGACCAGGGGAGAGAATGGAAACAAAAATCCACGGTTTCGCCTCCCCAAATGGAAATTGCATACATCCCTACAAATGCTAGCTTCTTCTTCAACACATGGGCACACGGACAGCCAAACAGGACAAGACTACATGGAATTCTTCTATACCTAGCAAATATTTTCAAAAGCTGAAATTTTCAAAATCCATAAATTTTGGTGAGGGGATGCGCAGGGACTTAAGCAGGAATAGAATAAGGAACTGGATCATCACATTTTGTCTAATCAATGCATTGTGATTCGAGCACCTGTATGGAGCACAGGCTGTGCCTTATTGATCAGAAACTCTGTTTTGTGTCTATTAGAGACTACAGTGTCTCTCTATAAGGTTTTGTCCAAATCAGCTAATTACTGGAGGTATAATACAGTTAATGCTTCTTTTAATCATATGTTTTGGAAATACCCAATAGCTGCCTCTTTTTGGGAGATCATTATATGGATAAATCTTGTATTGGAACACCCTTTACTTACATAGCTCTCCTTTTAGCTTATCTACCTCATTCCTGGAATTTAAGGTATGGTTGGCAAAACTGGATTCTCCACAACATTTGACAAACTAAAAGACAGATATCACAATAGTGCAGGAATAAACACTCACCTACTATAATGCAAAGGATGGCAGCATAACGGAGCTTCTACATTTGAACGGGTGAGATGCATATCTGTGCATGCACACGCACCACTTTTGAACAGCAGTGATATGGACCTTGGTCTGCTTTTTGCAGTTTATGTGTAATTCTTAGAAAGCTGCATTTTCATATGCACACACATACACTTCATTTGCATGCACAAAAACTGATGCATTCAAATTTACAAAGACACATTTTCCCCTTCATCTTTTGTTTTGCTCAAATTCTGCAATACACAAAAAATGTATAGATCAAATTATTCTTTCCCCTTGGTGAATAGTATGTAATTTACCTTAGTGTAGTGTGCCAGGGAATTGGCAAAGAATCTGCACAATTTGATTGTCCTCTGAAACAACTTGTAATCAGTGTTCTCCTGTCCGAGAGGGAAGAAGTAACAGAGCTCAAATGGACAGCATTAAACACTGTTTTAAAATTTCTGTGTGATAATGGAAGTGCAACATGATCGTAAAAATAGGAAATGGGGAAAGCCTGATATATGAAAGTTATGGCGCAGCTGCCTTTTTTAGTTGGCTGTATATAATTCCTGAGCAAAACATGTGCTCAGGAATTCTAAAAGCTCAAGACAGGTAACATTTAAGGCACACCCCTGTAGAAATTTAGACCAAAAGCCTAAATTCCTAGCATGCCTTAATAAGCTATATACTACCCAACAAACTTTGGCTACGCCAGTACTTTACAGAACAACATCAACGTTTGCTCCCATTAAGTGAAAGTCAACATGATGCTTGTCCGAGTTGTTATGGGGCAACTTTTGCAGGTCCTGAGTTAGAAACCTGAAGAGGATTTTGCCCTCCTTGGTATACACTTTTTAAAAAGGGAAAAGGAAAGCTACAATTCCCAGGATTCAAGCCTGCGGCCCCAAAGCACAAAGAGTATGTTTCTGGCCTGTCCAAGAAGCGCCTGTTCTGCTCACCTGTGTACCAGACCGTTTCATCTGCTCGGCCAACTGCAAACAAGACTGGAAATAAAACAGGATGTCCTCACAGAGGCTGCTGAAGATATCAGAATGTTTCAAGCTGTTCTTTATCAGGGACTTGTGCTTGAGACTTTGCCTAACAAAGACAAGTATTTGCCAGGTCATCGATAACCAACAGATTACTAGCACCCCCACCTCCCCATCACCTCCTCCAATCCTGCATGCAGGTGGTGAGCGCCAAAAGGAATGGAGCCAAAACTGCGCTACCAAGAAACAAGCTGAAACCTTCGGCACGCTCCTGGGAACCCTAAGAAGTGAAAAATATATTTCTAAGAGCCTAAGGAGGCAATTACTCCGACTCTCAAAGGAGGGCTGATCACACGGTCAGAAGACATTGAATGCTGAGTATGTGTGGCAAGAGCAAAACAGAAAACGGAGGTGGGAGGGAGGAAGAAACCAGGAATCCTGGAGGACGGCATGGCTGGCTGGTTCCTGAGCGGCAGCATATACGGAGGGTGAGGACACCCAGCAAATCATTATTTGTTTTTCGGCACCAGGCGAAGACCTTTTTATTTAAATGTCATTTTAATTGTTAATATTATTTGCTTATTTTATCTGGCCAGGGCGACTTATTTTATATTGTTAATTTGTTGTAGGTATTATATTTTAATTTTATGTTGTGAGCCGCTCCGAGGCTTCGGCGAATGGGGCGGCATAGAAATGTTTTAATAAATAAATAAATAAAATCTGTGCTGCTGGCCCCACCTGCTTTAGCATCAAGAGCACACCTGCTGCTCCACAAACTCAAGCATGGTCCAGGTTCTCAGTCAGAGAGCTTTACACTTGGAGAACTATTCTACTTCAAATTCAACAGCTTCATCCGAGCTCAAAAGTCGGTCAGACTGCTTGTTAATAAACGAGTGGCTATACGCTCTACCTGCTGAGAACTTTTGAAAATACAATCAGTAACATTAATAGTAGGAAAACGTACCTGATTATGAACTTCCATGTATTTGCATGAAGGGCATGGTCTATTCTGGAAATAGCAGAGCAAATCTCCAGCACACTGTGGATCACTAGGAAAGAGACGAGTACAAAAGTTAAATGCAAGGCGACTGCACTTGCAGAAGTAAACCCAAAGAATGGGTGCCTGGTATCAGTAAGGAGTGGCCTGTTTCGAGATGCATCTTTTTATTTATATCCCACCTTTTCCCTCTTTTTTAAAGAATTCAGAGTGGCTTACGTTGTTCTCCTCTTGCTCTCCATCTCATCCCCACAGCAGCAACCCAGAGAGGGAGGCTGGGCTGAGAGGCTGCGACTGGCTCAGAGTCACCTGATATACACACCTGATACCATAACAGCTGCACTGTCTTCAGCAGTGCAAGAGTCCACAGATACCATCTCAAGCAATTCCATAAGCTGCTTCTGCAGAGCATAGCCCTCCTTAAACAGGGTTTGGAGTAAATCAGAAAACAAGTGAAGACAATCGTTGTACAAGGATTCACTGTTCTGTAGCAAAAACAGAAAATCAGGGACAGCAAGTACACATTACACCGATCAGTACCGGATATAGGTTCAGAAAACAGAGAGTATCTCAAACTGATTCATAACTCAGGTTATTTCTTCATTCATAGTATCTGCAGTTGCTAAGCACAAAACCCACCAATGAAACAGGACGAGGACAGGGTAGGGTAGGGAGAGAGAGGGAGAGAGATTTTCAGTGTCTGCTGTGAAAGGACCTTGGGTTATCAGCTGGAGGGTCAAACAAGGAGGGGATGAATGAAGCACCTCCGAGCTAACAGCCAAGCCGCCGTGGCTTTTTTGCAAAGTGGCTCAGCATAGAAACCACATGCAACTGCAGTATTTTGGTGGCTAATTTTTAAACAAAGAGTCTACAACAGCTTCGCAGTTATAAGATCACGATTCTTAAACGCTTACTGTGTGGCCAAGTCCACCAACCTTGCAATGCATAAATGCGCTCTTGATTACATGGAGAACCGAGGAGGGAAGGCTGTGGACATGCTCCAAGGGCACCGTCTCCTGCGCAGCACAAATATGGCGCACGCACCCGGTCAAGGCCTCCAGCACATGCACCAGCGCCTGCAATGGAGAAGCCATTGGCAATGAAAGTACCAGTGGAGCGCACAGAAACCGCAATCCAGCCCAAATCCGAAACCTTAACAGAAATCTGTCCGTCTATGCCCTCCCACCCCTTGAGATCGGCAGCACCCTCCTAATATCGTGAAAGATATTAGGAGGGTGAGTACCTGGGGGAGGGCCTTCTCTGCGGTGGCGACCCATCTGTGGAATGCGCTCCCCAGAGAGGTCCGCCTGGTGCCGTCGTTATTCGCTTTTTGGCGCCAGGCCAAGACCTTTTTATTTAAACGATATTTTAATTGTTAATTTATTGATTGTATTTATTGGGTTTTTATGGACGTACCGAGATGTTTCTGGATTTTAAGGCTAATTATATAGTTGTTTATTTCTGTTGTAAGCCACCCCGAGGCTTTTTGCGACTGGGGTGGCATAGAAATGGTTTAAATAAAATAAAATAAATAAATAAATAAATAACTCTAAAAGAAACATATCCTTCTGCTAAATTGCTTTCTGACTTTGGGGGAGGGGAGGGGGGAAGGAAAGTTTGCAGGCCTATTTGCACAATACTTTCAGCCAATTAGTTGAAAGGACTGTGAGGTTTTTATTCGACTTTTCAAATGCTGCTCTGAGTGAGACATCACACAAAGGCCGTCACATGCGCTCTACCACATCCTGCACAGAACAGCAGATAAGGTGTTTCCAGAATGTTGTGATGAAGTGGGGAAATTTAGCTCAACAAACAGCAGGGAGCGATCACGCCCCTCGTCGACAGAGCAGTGCTGGCTGCACCAAGACAGTCCATGTAACGCACGTGCCCCCCCCCCCCGAGTGCCCTGTGTGGGTACGAATGGGTGGATGCAGGTGCCGGTCAAGCTCACGGCACGTCCTTAGCAGAAGCAGGTGCCTCAGTGCAGCACCAGCCTGTGCTAAGTTTCCAGGAAAAAACAAACTGTTGCTCTCAGGCAAATAATGACTTTGTTTCTAAAGTTACAGACACATTGGGCATAATCAATGGCGGCTGTAAATAACCAGATACTGTGGTTATTCACCACAGCTGAGATATGCACACTGCCCAAAGTCTGCTGAAGTGTGCGCCCAATGACCAGTGAATTTACAAACAGCTTTAGCAATCACACGTGCCCCGAAGTCTATTGGAGACAATGGCCGGAGAACATGCACAATTCCCTCTTCATGGATGAAGTATATGCACATTCCCCACAATGAACAATGAATGCAGCGTGGTCAGTTATGCAGATCAGCTGTTCGACTCATGCTGCTTCTAACCCAACACAGATCCAACACAGAGTCTTGTGCTCCCAGCAGCACTAGTCTTTAAGTCTAAGCTGGCACAGAATTTGCTTCTGGTTTCTTGCAACAGACTAGCACAGCTACTCCTCTGGATATATTTAGACAGAATCTCTCTACACAGAAATAGCCACACCTTTATATGCTGGTATAAATCCTCCCAAAACACTGACACCTCTGTGGAAAAATACGTAATCACCAACACTCAGTTTGTCAGAGCAAATTTCACTAGATTCACCTGCAGATGGTTCCTTAACGTCTCATGTAGCTCCACATTCTGCTTTGTTAATTGCTTGGCCTGGCTGGATATTTCATATGTTAAAAGATCAAATAACTGCACTGTCTGGCGAAACAAAGGAGATTAAAATAAGTAAACTACATTACAGAGAATATGCAAGTACACAAGTTTTCTACAACCAAAACGCAGGACATTTCCATAGGATGGGATTATGTGTGACTCATCTCCCACTGTTCCTAACTAGGGTCCTGGGCGAGCACTCCCAGCTCGGAAGGCTTTTAATTCAAGGTGATTAGCTATGAGCCACAACAGGAAATACCGTGCACGTGAAAGAGCCCGACTCTGCAGGTGCCCGGCGTGAGAGTGTCCATCGAGTGGCTGCTGGGGAAGACAGACAAGGCCAGCTCTGGCCTGCTGGCACCGGCTGCCTGTGGGGCTCCAGACCCTGTTCAAGATGCTGGTTTAGGCTGTGAGGCCTCACATGGCTTAGCGCTACAGGACTTCTCGGAGCACCACTCCCAGCTGCAATCCACCCAGACATTACACTGGACTTCTGGGACCTTCCTCCAAGTGCCAACTCCAAGGAAAGCGTGGCGGGTGGCAGCAAGGAGAGGCTTCCGTGGCGGTTGCCCCCCATCCGTGGAATAATCTCCCCACCAAACCCGTCATCCGTTAAGGCAGCCCTCTTGTCTGAGGCTTTCAAGGACTTGCTCAGACACCCAGGGGAACGAGGGGGATCACCAGGTGTTTCACAGGGCCCCTCTTTGTTGTTATTCCTTGTCATGGTCAGTTTCTGTTATCTGTTTTTAGCCATTTAAAACTCTTTTTTAATCACCCGTTTTCACGGACTGGGTAAACCACCCAAAGAGCTTTGGCTGTGGGGCAGTTCAGAATTGAAACGAAGGAATGAATAAAATATCCCAAGAGCACTGTGTGCTCAGAGGTTTCCCCCCAATAGTCTTAATTTACACTTGTGAGTGTAATATACAGCTTCATACCTTTGGTAATATTTTAGAGAAAAATGCTTGCTCTAGCTCAGAAATATTAAGGTGAGGTAGAAATCTCTCTGTTATGGTCCTTAAGACACCTGTGAATGAGTAAGTTTAGGAACCATTACTGAAATCAATCCAAGGATGATACGGTGGTGAACAATGACTTCTAACCATAAATGAGTGATCAAACCTATATGGGAATGCTGTTTTGCAGTTTTTAAGAAAAATTAAGCTATAACTACTACAAGCAGAGATTTTAAGTATGACACAGGATACTAGCTTGAAAGACTGTAATTCTAAACTTATTGGGCAAGTTCACATCATGCTTGGCCACCCAGTGATGAAGCCACAGCAGAGTGCTAGCTCCTTGACCCCATGGTGTGTCCAACAAAGACCTGGGCTCACCATGGGTGTCTTCCCACTCTTTCCCCCTCATTCCTCCAGCTAGCCCTGGTACACACCACAGAGTCCATCGTGGCATCTATGATTCCTGCTTTCCCCCCTTTCCCATTGGCTGGCGTTTGCTCTCTGGCATCACTTGTATGCATAGCCTGGTTATGGCTGATGGTCCCCTTTCTGCCCCGACACTACGGACTTTTGCAAACCTCTTTGAACTTTGTTAGGGCAGGTCATAAGGAGAGGAAGAAAAGCAGAGCTTTCTACTCCTGTTTCTATCACCAGTTTCCTTCTCATTGACCTGCTTTCTTTCCCCCTGAACACAAAACATCAGCTTGTATCCTTCTTGACTGGCTGCAGGATATAACATAATAGATAAATAACTATAAAGATTGTACAGACTAAAGAAAATCTCTGAATATTAACTTCATATAATAAATCAGTATATTCATCAAATAAATGAGGCTTCATTTATGTAAAAATTCATGTTTGTTAAATGAACAGGCAAATTATGTTAAGTGCAAGGGAAGCTGATCAAGTTTTAACCTCTGCTACTAGATCATGGAGATACTTGCAGATCTTAAAATTCTTTGCTAGATGATAGTGAAACGAAGTATTTGACATACACATTCCTAAAACGTGCCATCATTCATCATGGAAAGGAAAGTAAGATCAATCATGTATGAAGCTGTTATTTGAACTTATTGCGGAGCAACAGAATGCCTGCAGAATATATGCGAATAAAAGACCAAACATGTGTGGCAAGTCTAACTAAGTCTGCACAGGAATTACTTACAAATAAGGTGCGCCCAATTTTCAGTGACCTGGTACACCGAGTACAAATATTAAGGAAAACAACAAGCACGTGCTGCAAATACAGGCTTCCTCGAAAGTGTTCGAGAATATCACCCACTTCCGCTCTGCAAGAGCTGGTGCAATCACAGAGCCGGAAGGCCAGGAAGGCCACGGGGAAGCGCCCCCTCGGGAGCCGGCTGTGCCCCCGCCGCGCAACAGCCGCAGGGCAGCCCGGCTCCCGGCCAGGGCCCGAGGCCCGCATGGGACCCCGCGGGGCCACGCGTGGGGCCACGCAGCCCGGGCGCCGAGCCCGCCACGAGGTGGAGGCGGCGGGCGCGCCCCCCGTGCCGCCGCCCCGGCTGTGGCCTGCCCGCCCCGGCCCGGCCCCAGAGGCGGGGAGAAGGATATGAGCAAGCGCGGCAGGGCGGCCGGCAGCTGCCGGCGACACCGCTCCGGGCCCCAGCCCGCCACTTCCGCCAGCAGCGGCAGCGCCCCCGGCTCGGCCTGGGCCATGGCGCGCGTCGCGGGAGCCCCGGCCCGCCGCTCCCGCCGCCAGCGAGGCCCCGCCCACTCCCGGC
>NW_025335855.1:418453-477552 GCF_004798865.1 Varanus komodoensis
CCCCCCCCCGCCCGTTGGGCGCCCCCTCTTCGCCCTCGTGCCCCTTCTGCTCCACCACGGGATGCAGTGCGGTAGCACAGGCGCGGGGGAGGCCGATGCCGCCGTTCGGGTATACCAGGCTTCCCTGGGTCAGAGATGGGGGCAAAGAAGGGGAGAGGCCCACAGGTTGCCGTGAGCAAGGAAGCACAGGCGTGCGGCAGACGCCTTGCCTCGAAAGAAAGGCTCCGGCGATTAAGGCGCTGCTCCTTGCGGGTGAAGGAGGTGGCACCTCTCGGGGCCAGAAGATGGCGGGGAAAGAACTTGAAACCAAGAGTGGCGGTTCCACAGCTGCTTCCTCTGCGAGGATACTGTTGAAATGTATGTATTGCTTCCTCCACAGGGAATGTCCTGACTGAGTACGCAATACGGGAAAACATTAGAAACTGGCAGGGGACACACAAAATCAAGGTAGGACAAAAGCAGCACAATAGTATAGGTTAAAATGATGTAGAAACAATGCAACATGCAAAGTGTCTATTTACAATTACACGAAGTCTCCTGCATTTATCGCCTGGAATGAACTGCTTGCCAAAGCAGCCCACAATTGGGCTTTAACAAATATGCAAATCCCTGAGAAAATAGGTATGTCTGCCCAGCACCCTGAAAGATGACAGTGTTGGTGCCAAAGAGGTTTCTATGGGATAAGCAGTCTGTGTGCTTCGCTCTTGCCCCTTGAGGGTAGGTTTAGCTATACCCCAGCCCCCAGAGCTGCCACCATGTTAGGCGGGGGGGGGGGGGTGGACGATCAGCAAACGTTTTTCTCTTACTGCTACATATATGTCACTGTTCTTTCTTTCAGAGCATACTTGTGAATTTAAGAGGATCTTGTTAGAGCCTGTGGGAAATCTTTACACAGAAGAAGAGGACCCCCGTAAAGTCTGGCACTCCTTTCAGCACAACACTTCCACTGGCACAATTCTTGGTGGTGTGTTTGCATGTTTGTACTTTGGACATACACTATTTTTTGGGCCAGTTTCACAAGCAGATGGCGTTTCAGTTCAACTTCTCAATAGACACCATGGAGGCCATTGGGAATGGACAGCTGCAACAGGAAATGATACAGCTGGGCAAGCAAGAAAACCCTTCCGAAAAGAAGGAAGAGAATTCCGTGGAAGAATATACAGTAAACAAGGAGCCTTTCTCAGGAATCACTATTAATGTGACAGACAGAAGTGAGGCCGTGGCTTTGCCAAAGAAACACTTCTGTCTAAAATCTGTCAAGGAACATAATGTCCCTAAAGACATCAGCAAACTGCTTGAAAATAAAATTGTGCGGACTCTACCAGGCAAGTGCCATGTAAATCTGTATTTGGTGGCGGTGGCACCCTGTGAGGACGCCCCTGGGGAAGACATAGCATCAAAAGGTTCGTCTTCTCAATCTGACCTAATCACAGGTGTTTATGAAGGGGGCTTCAAGATCTGGGAATGCACTTTTGACCTCATTGATTATTTGTCAGAATCTGAAATTCAGTTTGCACACAAGTCAGTTCTGGATCTTGGCTGTGGGGCTGGACTGCTTGGAATAGTAGCATTAAAAGGAAATGCTGAAGAAATCCATTTTCAAGACTACAACAGCTCCGTGATTGAAGAAATAACCCTACCTAATGTATTGGTTAACTGTGTTCATCAGGATGCTGCTGATGGAGAAATGGCTGAGATTCCTCTGAAACAATGCAGTAAAGGAGAATTTGCCCAAGACTTGTTTTCCAAATGTAGATTCTTTTCTGGGGAATGGTCAGAGTTTAACAAACTACATTTGAATAGCAAGAATTCCTTGGCAAAATATGATGTCATACTCACCTCAGAGACTATTTACAATCCTGATTATTATGAAGCATTACATGATACACTTTCAAATTTACTGGGAATAAATGGCTGTGTATATTTGGCTAGCAAAGCCTATTACTTTGGGTGCGGAGGTGGGGTCCTCCTTTTTACAAAATTCATCAAAGAGAAAAATGTGTTTAAGTGTAGAACGGTTAAGGTTCTGGAAAAAGGGCTACAGCGTTTTATAATTGAACTGGTCTTTAAGAATTCCTCTGCTAACATGCCTTCTAACTGAGTGCATTAATAAAGACATTTTTTTTGCTTTCTGGCAAATTGCAAGTGCATTTTTATCTTCACAACAATCCTGTGAAGTAGGTTAGGTTGAGACTCCAAAGTTACCCAGTGAGTTCCATGGCTGAGCAGGGATTAGAAGCTGGGCGTTCTAGATCCCCAGTCTAACGCCACTACGCCACGCAGGCTCCCTCTTGCATGCAGTAAAGCTGTTACTCTTGCTGATTTTTGTCTCTATGTGCCGTTTCATTTATTTTTTATTGTTCATTCTTTACGTTTTTAATATACTGCACATTGCCCAGAGAATTTGGGTTATTGGGTGGTTTAAATGCTCAGTGAAGAAAAGAATGTTTCAACGGCCACTTTCTTCTGCTTTGTGGGAACATGCAGGGCCCCTGTGTGTTGATCTGCATGTGGAGGCGACTCAGCAACTTCCCTGCCGAGGATAAAAATGGAGAGGCGGAGGAGGATTATGTCAGCCACCTTGAGTTCTTTGAAAGGAAAAAGGTTGGGATAGTAAGTAAGACCAACAAAAGTGCGGTGATCTAAAAGTACTAAAATAGTTCTTGAGATGCGCAGGAGAACAAAAAGCTCTTCACTGTGTGCCAAAATTGCGTGGTGTGGACATCAGGTGACCCTCCCTGGAGAGGGCCTCTCAGAAGGGAAACCAGCGCCGAGAAGGCGATTTCTCACCCGAGGCCCCTAAGGAAGCCTAGAGAAGGGCCTTGGGCGATTTTGTGTCCAGGTGGGTCAGTATGAGAGATGTGCCTTCAAGCAACCTGACGGCAAGCTGCATGTGGCTTTAAAGGTTAAACCCAACACTTTGACGTGCCTGGAAATAGATTGGCAGCCACCCATGTTTGTGTTAACTGAAGTTGCCACAGTATTTTTAGAAGCAGCCTATCCAGAAAAATGCATTTATTGGGAAAGCCTTTCAGAGGTCTAACTTAATTAACAGGGCCATGCTTCCCATCCATCCCTCAGCACAGGGCATCCAAAAGGGAAACCCAAGGCAGTTACCGTTCCAAATCAAGGGCTGAAGCAGAAAAGACACTAATCCAGAAAATGAGTATAATCCAAAGAAGCACAATACGTGGAAAGAGGATGTTAACCATCCCCGCCCCACACTTTCTGGAACCAGGCTAGGCTTTTAAAGGAGTAGCCCAATTACTGCCTCTGTCAAAGATGTTGCTGCCCGTTCTCTCAAAGATTAAAAGCTGGACTGTGCCGAACAGCCCTTCCCTACCGGATGTCATAAACCAAGAGGAGCCAAAGGAGCACTTTCCAGTGCTGCCCTCGCTGGCTTTCCAGTAATCAAGAAAGGTCACGGACAGGACATCTGAGAGCTCATACGTTTGTATGGCTGCTGTAAGTCATAGAGAACTTGGCAGCCTGTAAAACCAGAATCAGTCTGAACAATGAACTGCCCTCACTGGTTAATTGGCCCAGGAAGGAAAGGGATTGCGGAATTCAAATAGGACGAGCATTTGGCTTGGCTGCGTCATCTTTGGGGGGATTACTGATTACAGGAATTGAATGTAAATTTAGACTTGAGTTTGCTGAGCCAGTTTAATGGCAGCTTCTTCAGTTACCCCAGATACAATTTTGGCGCAAAGGAATAGGTAGCTAGGAAGACAGTGCTAAGGACTGAGAAGCTTGTTTTCATAATCCAGTATAAATTCATCCCATTTTAACAATTTGATTAAAAATGTGTAATCTAGCCTTTGTTTTAAAAGCTTTTCAATTGTGTAGGGATTTTACTTTTTTGTTTTAAAATGTTGGAATGCAAGCTTCTTATTAAATGCCATAAATATAGATGTGAATGTTCTAGACATTCTTGGTTTCTGCAGCTGGGCAAAGCAGTATACAATCTCCCCACCAGGTATTGGAATAAAACATGAAGTAATTCCTGTGTAACATGAGGAATGTTTGAGGAAGCCTATACTGAATGGCCCAGGGAGGAGGAGGATAAAGACTCAAGTGCGATAGCAACAGAACTGTCACCCCAAAGTTAGAGGAAACCAAGGTCATTCCCATGAGGATTCAAATTATTCTGGGAGCCAAGTAATTCTTTCTACTTATACCTTGAAAGAACGATGACTAGGCGAAAGGGTAGAATATGCTTCCTTCCCTGAAGAGAACAACCTGAAGCGCCTACCACCTAGGCATAGCTTTAACCGCTCCTATACAGATGCCCGTGAGGGGTGCTACTGGGTCGCCAAAGTGTTTGCACTGTTTGTGGAATGTGCGGTGACAACCTGACTTTAGAGACAGCCTTGAGCCCTTCAGGCACACCCAGAAATGCAGATGAAAGGAGAGAAGCACCAGCTCCTGGGCCTGTGGAAGGGGGAATCCATCACAAGTAAAAAGGCGGAATTGCTCCTGAGGATGACCCCGCCAGCTTCAAAATCAACATGCCTGTGTAGTGGCAACCAAGAACACTGCCTTAAAGGACACGCCCCGACACTGCACACCCACGATTCTGAACAGCAGCCTAGAACTTGAGGCCTTGCTCTGAACAACACAACCAGCCACAGCGGTTTATAAGTCAGGGTGGCTTGTCCTGTCTGATCCCAGCAGCACGGCTGGTTCACATGCCACAAGGCCAGACCTGAAAGATGCCTGGCAGGATGTGGGCGCATCACGGCTCCGGATCTCCTTCGGAGTCCTGCGGGTGACACCACGGGAGCACAGAGGTTTCCCTTGCCCCCCCCAACCATGAAAGCCCCAACGGCAGCAGGGAGCAAGGGGAACGGGGAGCCCCCCCCCTTCCTTGCCACTGCCGCCAAGCAGGAGCAGAGCAGCCTTTGCCGCAGCTTGCAGGAAGTTGTCCTCAGCAGCAGCAGGTGTTCCTGCTGGGCGCTGCCGGGCCATGCAGCAAGGGTGAGGCACGCCCAGACCCGTTCCATCGGGCAGCAGCCTGGGGCAGCGCCTCCAGTGCCCGCCACAAGCGGCCGCCTCAAGCCCTCGTGGGAAGGCATCATGTGGGGAGCACAGGTGTTGCCACCACAGGCCACCCCCTCACACTTCTGGGCTCGAGGCTGGCGAGGAGGGGCTCTTCCCGAGCGGCCCCTGTGCAGGGCAGCCGGGGAAGGGCAAGCCACGCTCCGCTCGGTCTCCTCTGGAGGAGGCCAGTCAAAGCAACCAGCCACAGCACATGCTGCTTGGGCACTCACCCAGAACTGCTTGGCTGGAGCAGTGCGCATACAGGAAAGAGGGAGAGAAAAGGCTTGGGGGCTCTTGGAAAGGGCCCTGAAAAAGTCCTTTTAATGTGCTTTGGAGCAACTGAAAATGTCCTCGTACAAGATCTGAAGGGCAGGTTATGGTCAAGTAATGTACGATCAAATGTATTTGAAAATCTATTTGAATAATGCACCCACAAATTCACATTCTGGTTTTTAAAAATTCAGAATAAATTAAATACACATATTGAAACCAAAATAAAGCATACATTATCCTGAAATTTTAGGATTCATGGTGGTAGTTCACTTTTTGTCATCTGACCAAGTAATTTCATAATTCTTGTAAGTTCTCTTCAGTATTTCTGCAGTCACAGAATGATCAGCTTTACCATATCCCTGCATGAAGAAAATAAAGATTTCTTAACGGGATTTCTTCCCAAAGAGGAAGAGTGTGTAAGAGATTCTTAGTGATACCTAAAAAAGGCAGAGAGTGTATGATCTCCAGCCTTGCTTTTTCATTTCCTTAGGTTGCAACCCTGCGGGTTGTGCCTCTGTTGCTTGAAATCCTCCCCACGAGGAGGCTTCCAGGTACCCAGTGGCCTGCTGGGCGGCTGATGGCACGACAGGCTACCTCTGCTCTAAGTTCTTCTTGTCGGGCCTCCAAACAGAGCTGTGACCCACATCTAGATGCAGCATGCCGTGGGGGCCAGACTGAGGGGGCACACATTTTTTGGTATCTTTGCTTACTCCACCCCTTTTGCCTTTCAGACCTCTACAAGGTCCTGGGACCAGTTTTTGCAGCCTGAGAATGCAAGAAACGAAGCATTACACATCAGAGCATCAGGGGAATTCTGAAAAATCCTTTGGTCCTGTGGATGCTCTTTGGGAATCACAGGATTGCTCTCTGAGTGGATAATTAAAAGTTCGGATCAGATGGGTGTTTTAGGCTCTTTTCTCCAGTTCTATGGTCACAGGGCCAGGATATTTTTCCCTTCAATGACAGTAAGACATGCTAAGGAAACAAAAGAAATTGCTTTCTTGCTACAGCCAATAAATACCAAAATAAAACATTTCACAGTATGAAAACATACAATTAAAGTATAGTTTATGTCTCAAAGTAAGAGAATGACAGTAAGAGAAAGGGAGAAGAAAGGGGGATTCATATGAAACTAGGAAAAAGTTGTAACACATATTATCTGTGATCTGAAAGTAGAAGGGACACCTTATTACCTGTCTTTAATACCAGATACTGCATTATAAATGTTGGACTTCAGCAAACCCTATTTCAGCCAGTAATGGTCTAATCCCGTGGCTCTTCCTTCATGGTTCATTTCTACTAGCTTATTTTTCAGATGCTGCCAACTGTCCTGAGTTTTTGTGGCAGCTTGATTATAAAATTGTACTTCCATGGAGAATCATTCTGAAGAATTTAACCTTTTATTCAGAATGCCATAAAGAATATTCTGTTCAGCTAATTTATTGTTTCTTCTGCATGTTTTCATAGCATGAATTGGTTAATATATTGACTCCCTAAACAAAAACATTTAAACTCTATAAAAATGATGTGTAGTTTATAGGGTTCTGAATGCATCCAAAAACCTATTCTTTTTGGCAAGAAAAAAATGAGACATCTATGTGCATTATTATAATTACATCTTTGTATAGAAACAGAGTTGTCATTTCTAAGCATTAGAGGTACACAACACTTACGGTAGAAAGGCCAAATACCCGAATTTTCTTGTCTTTGCTATTATGCTCAATTTTTCCTCCACCAAGGCACTTGCACACAAAGCCCAGCTTCTCCATTTCAGGATTAACCTTTTCAACTATGTGATCTGCAAGGCAAAGGAGAGAACGGCGGGGGCCTTAAATGAAGAAAATAGAAACATCTGCAAAAAGCAGAAATAGCAGAAGCACCAGAAGAAGAATACATGCGTTCTCGTGAAATTATGATTCATGAAATGACACAGGCCACTTTTCAGAACTTTGGGCCACAGACCTAGAAATGGACTGCTGCGTCTTATCCTGTGCTTATGAACGCCGGGAACCCGGACAATGCAACAGGCAAGAATCACGTTTGAGCCCGGGAGGCCCGAGAGGCCCGGGTCGGGTCGGGTCGGGTCGGGGGATCCACGGCCAGCCACTCCGGCCCTCATTTTCGGATCCTCCATAGAAGGAAACTGCCTTAACATAACGCCCCGCGAGCGGGAGAAGCGGCGAGAACGGCCCGGCAGCAGCGCGCAACGGCGGGATCCGCGTTGCACGCCGTCCCGAGGCGCCTGCGGGGGACGGGGCGGAAAAGCTCCAGATCGACTGACCCTCGCCGCAGCAGGCCCCCCGTGGCCGCGGGTGCGGAGGCGGGCTGCCCGCGCCCGGCCCACTCGCACACCGCGCGCTCCCTGGTCGAGGGGGAGCCTGCTCGCCTCGCCATCCCGCGGCCGGGCCGGGCCGGGCGGCGTCCGAGGGGCCCCCGGGGCGGGCGGGCGGGCACGGCACTCACTGTGGAACTCGGCGGCGGCGCTACCCCTCACGATGTCGCGGGAGTCGGCGCCGCGCTCCACCCGCAGCAGCACGTACTTGAAGGTGCCGTCCGCGTCGATCTCCGCCTCGGGCACCGCGCGCAGCGCCTCGCCGCCGCCGCCACCCGCCGCCATGGCCGTGGCCGCCCAGAGCCTCGCGGGCCGCGCGGGCGGGCGGGGCGCGCGCTGGTTGGCCGCCGCCTGTTGCCGGGCGGACCCGCGTCCCAGGAAAGCGCTTCCGCTGGAGGCGCGCAGGGCGCATCGGCGGCGTGCAAAATGAATGCGTAGCATGGTGCTTTCCGTTGCTTGGATGATGAGGATGAGGATGATGATGCTGGCAAGCCACAGGACTGGCTGATGGGGACGGTTCAGCACGCCCACCCCCCGCTTTGCGCCTGGAGCCCCGGTGCGGGAGCTGGGCGAGAGAAGGCGCGCCTGGCCGGGGTGCGCTGCCGATCGCTCCGCGCCCGAGATGCTCTCGGCCCGGCCCCGCAGCGCGGGCTCCTGGCCATACGGAGGCGATCCCTGCACTAGGCCAGCCCAGGAGAAGTCGCGCTTGCTGGGCACCAGGCGCGCGCAGCGCGCGGAGACGGTGCCTCCAGCGAAAACCGTGAAATCGCCGTGAAGGCTGGAGAGGCATTCTGAACATGGTATATTTTGCTTAAAAATATGTTCGGCTGCCTTTAAGTGGGGAACCCTGCCTGGCTCCCCATTTCTTATTCCATGTGGAGGTGCAGAAGCAGTGCGAATAATGAACTGAAGTTTTTATACATTTGCTTCCCCAAATAATCTATAACAACCCCAAAGTGTATACTTCTGTTGCCAGGAGACTTTCTCCTTCAGATGCCCCTAACCTTGGATCCAGCTGTACATTATCCTTCTGCAGAGGCCTGAGCCAGGCTTAATGCCGGGACGTCTCCTGGAGGTCAGTCTCCCAGCAGCATGGGTGGGTGTGGAGCTTTGTGGTGCAAAAATCGTGACTCTTTTTCTCTAGCCATGCTAGCACGGACTGACACGGGGAATCACGCTTACGAGCATCGTGCACCAAACTAAAACGTTGAGCTGGACGCAGTGCTGTGCCACATGGGGAAATAGTTTCTCGGAGGCAGGAAATTATGTTGAGCTGCAGTGTTGTGCAAACTTTGCACCTCTGCATCAGAAACTCCAATGAAGGGGGCAGTTGGTTAGGTGTGGAAAGGGAGCTGGCTTTGTTCTAGTGAAATATCCCTCTGTCCTGGGGTAATTCTGCACTTGCCATCGGTGGCTCATGAGAACAGAGCCACACTATATCTGGCTTTTGGAAAGCAGTACTCCAAGCATGCAAGCCGTCTGTCTCCACAGATACGTAGTTTGCATTTAGTGTTGCTCTCTGGCATTCGCACCTTTGCTCATTAAGCCCAAGAGATGTGTTCTGCATCCAACAGGAAAATGGAGGAACTTTGTTCAAAGGAAAGGAAATACTAATTGCTCATATGCAGGAGCTTAACTGGTTGCTTGGTGACCAAAGCAAACAGAAGCTCCGATATGCCCCCGGGGCTCAGGGCGTGCATGCACGGGTGCCTTCTGCAAACACACACACACTGAAAAACTACCGCCTGAGGCAGAGTAGAGGATTGACTTTCTCTGGGTCGCATCTTCTATATCCACCTGCAAAATCCAAAGAGACACCTCCCTCTGCCAGCACGGGGCCCCACAGTGGCCCTTCGGCCCTCCTGGGGCAGGTGCTCCACCCTCCGGGCAACCCATCCGCCTCCCTGCCTGAGCCGGCAGAGGCGATCTCGGATGTGGTGCTGTTCCTGGGGGATTTCAGCCTCCCAGGGGAGCCGTCTTGTCCGGGGTGGCTCAGGCCTCCTCGGCAGCCATGGGACTGTTCCAGCAGGGGACTCTTCCAAGCCCACACTCTAGATGTGAGGCGCTTCGGCAGACAGTGAGGATGATGCATTGAGGCTGGGGGGCTTTGGCCCAGTCCTTCCTTCATGATCTGCTCACTGCCTGTTGAGGTTCAGAGTGAAGGCGGTGTCCCTCTGCAGGGGTGGGAACCTCTTGATACGGCCTGCCCGGAGGGCAATGGTGTGGAATACAGCGCCACTCGGGTGGCTGACACCGTCTCCCTTAAGCATCCCCTCTGTTGGAGCACCGGCATGGCTCCGTGGAATATCTCAAAGCGGAGAGCGATGAAACAGCACTTAGTATAATTGCTGTTCGTTTTACTTCTGTGTGCAGGAGTAAATTGCCTGCTTTTTTATCCATTCCAAAGTCTTAAGGAAGATATAGCAGAAGTTGTATTAAAGATCCAGGAACAGCTACTTCTGTTGTGTACACACTTCTTTCTCTAGTAAACTAGATATTAGGCATATGTAGCCTGAAGTGCCTGATCCTGCCTAATCTTGGAAGCTAAGCAGGATCAGGCCTGGGCAGAAGTGGGATGGGTGATTTGACTGT
This sequence comes from Varanus komodoensis, assembly GCF_004798865.1. Lineage (NCBI taxonomy): Eukaryota > Metazoa > Chordata > Lepidosauria > Squamata > Varanidae > Varanus > Varanus komodoensis. The sequence goes on from NW_025335855.1 coordinate 428,694, forward strand.
ATGATTCTATGATTATTGCCTAGAGAGCTTTGGCTATGGGCACTATAAAAATGTAATAATAATAATAATAATAAAAACAGGTTTTGCAGGCAGCAGAAGGAAAGTTGGAGACACTGTGCTCAGTGAAGCTTCTTTGAAACCACTCTTGGTCCTTCAGAAACTATTGTGTTTCCAGCCAGAAGAAGTAGCTGTTGGAACTTCAGGAGACAGTCAGTATGACTCAAGCAGAGAATTCCAGATTCTAGCAATAAAGTAGGCCAGACAGAACGGAGACTGTCGAATCCCCTGCCAAAAGCTTGGTGGACGGGATCTGTTGCTTTGTCTCTTTCCCTTAAATGTGAGGTGGGGCACAATATCTTTTTAAAAAAAATGCTTAAATGATGCTCCAGCATCATCTTCTTTGCATCCAGAAGAGCTTTCTTCCTAGGGGAAAAATAAAAACGATGCTGGGCATGTTTCTATTCTTTGCTGCACACAAAGGAATAATGTAATGCCGTGCCAAAGGGCTAAGGAACACACAGCCTTTTTCACACACACACACCAGCCAACAGGAAACCCTTCCAACTTTGCCCCCATTTCTTCCTTTTCCTTTCTGTCTTAATATGTTAAAGATGTTAAGTTTTTCCATGTTTCCACACCTTTGGCAGGGCAGAAAAGACAGTTCTCTGTTGTTTCTGGCCTGGGTCGTTCATACTTAACTCCAAAATAGGAGCAGTATTTTTTCCCAGAGAAAAGTGGTACCGGTTTGCCCAAGTGAGTCAAAACTGAAGATACTCACCAGGGACTTGTCTCTTTGTGCAGCTATCTGCTTCACGTCAGGCCTTTCCTGTGGCTGGTTTTGGGTCATGGACGTGAGTCTGGATGCTCAGCCTAGCAAGGGAACCCAGTGACCTCAGCTGGAGAAGCTGCTGGCCGGCTTCTTCTCGAACGCTTTGAGTGTGAGTTCCAGCAGCAAGCCTGACATCCTTCCAAAGTATAGGCAACTTAGGAGCTCAGCTACCATCCCGGGAATCCACGGGCCATGGCAAGAGTGCCGCTGCCCTTTGTGTTGAGGGTGCTCTCATGACTCCTGCAGGGAGCTCAGGCTCGCTGAGGGAACTGACAGAGAAGTCCTGCAGCCCGTTTGGTCAGCTTGTAGGGAGCCGACCCGGCTGAAATGCCCCACAGGCACCCCTGTCCGACACGCTCATCACCACACCAGCTCCTTAGTCGATTCAGAGCCAACCAGGTTTAAAATGCTGATAATCCTGGAACCTGAATAGCAAAAGAGGTCCTCAGTATCAAGAAGTGTGGAGCCCTCCTTGAAGGAGATTAGGAGGGTCCCTACCCAGAGCAGGGCCTTCTCTGCGGTGGTGCCCCAATTGTGGAATAAACTCCCCAGAGAGGTTCTCCTGGTGCCAACCTAATTTTCTTTTTGGCGTCAGACAAAACCCTCCCCCCCCCCATCATTTTAATTTTCATTGATTTTAACTGGGGTTTTAGTATTTCAATTATCAGATGCGCTGGTGTTTTCTTTTATTCTACTCATTTTATTGTAAGCTGTCCTGAGACACTAGTGGTGGATGCGGTAGAAAAGCTTTTACTAAATCAATCAATAAAAGGAATAAAATCTATCATTTCCTGCTACTGGAAATGTACGCTTAGGTCATCTGTGAAAGACATTAGGAGAGTGAGTACCCGGAGGAGGGCTTTCTCTGCGGTGACGCCCCACTAACAGAATGCGCTCCCCAGAGAGGTCCGCCTGGCGCCGTCGTTATTTATTTTTCAGCGCCAGGCCAAGACCTTTTTATTTTATTTAAGCAATATTTTAATAACTGTTAATATTATTTATTGGTTTAAATTTCTACAGCTAGGGTGAATCCGGGTTTTATATGTATTATTTAAATGCTTGTTTGTTTATTGTGTTGGAAGCCGTCCCGAGGCTTATGCGAATGGGACGGCATACAAAAACTCCAAATAAATAAATAAATAAATAAATAAATAAATAAATAAATCAATCTGTTATCTGCTACAAGTGAAATAAGTTTTAAGATATTGCAGGGGGAAAGAAAAACAGCAGTGCAATGGCAAGGATATAATTTGCAGAGGGGAGATGGACAAAAACGGATTAATAGAAAGATGGCCACTCGGAGGGGGTGGGCGGCGGGCACCATGGATGGGGACTAGGCCTGCCTGAGATGCTCTGGCGATGCTCCTCCACTTTCCCAGGAGGCTGGGCACACGGCCAAAGTAAATAAAAAAAACTTGAGGGAGCTTTGTGAAATGTGACAGTGTCATTTCTCCTGGCTTAAGCAGCAGACACAAAGTCTTGTTTGCCCTTGCACAGGAAATACATTTCTATCTCTAACTGAGTGGTGTTTCCTTCCTTTTGAGAATTTATCTAATGATGCATTATTTCTCTGAAATTTCCACAAGGCCCTTGAAGGGATCCTGAATGGTATTTTAACCCAAGCGGTGTCCAGGAGGGGAAATCCTCTATTTTTTAAACATCGGGCGTTTGATGGCATTGTTTCATAAATATGTGTGACAAAATGATAAGGCCATTCCTAATCAGAATCTATCATGCTCATAAGTATGTTATTTATATATATGTCATAATAATAACCCAACCCTCACCTATCACAAAGAAAGTCAAATTCAGTGTAAGACAGCCCTGGGCTGCAAAGTCAACGTCAACATTTGTATTAATACCTTGATAACAGTTTCTCTGATCAAAGCAAAACAGTTTCAGGAAAGGTTGAATTTCAAGAGAAAGAGTCTGGCAACTGAAAAGGAAAGAACCCGCTCAGTAGGAAAGACCTTTGGCACTATAAAAATGTAATATATGTAATCAGTGCTTTTTTTGTAAGAAAAAAGGTGCCAGAACTCATGAAACTATTTACCTTTCACACATAGTCAATCACTGTACACACACCCACACACGTCAGTTGTGTAATGAAACATAACGGTCACCGCATGCAGTAAGCACTCGGCGCGCGACCACACGACCAATCACAAGCCGAGCAGCGCCATCACAACCAGCACGGACGAAGTGCGCACGCATCGGATTCGACACACCAGCAGCCCGCATGCACCGTTTCAATGATTTTGCCGCCAACCTGCTACACTCGACAGGGCGATTCAAATCCACGTGGACCAAGCAACAAATTTTCAAAAGTTACTTTTAAAACTTGGAAAATCTGTCGAAAAAATGTGCCGGAACTCTGTTGCAATGCGTTCTATGACAAAAAAACAACAACACTGTATGTAATAATATTCGAATAAATAAATGAAATTAAACTCCCCCTCTTTCCAGTAATCTCCATCGAAAATCGCTCCCCTTCCCCCCTAAAAGCAGCCCATAATGCTTTGGTAGGCTTGCCTTACCTTTAAGTGTGGTGTGCGTTGACTAAGAGACCACTGAGGAACTGGGGGTTGTGATGTCGCAATAGTTAGAGCACAAAGCCCAATCCAAGGTCATAAATTAAAAACAGCATCCCACACAAAAATGGTGAAACAACAAAGATCTATCGGGTCACACACAGACTCGGCATAACAGAGAAATCATATTTAACATAATACTCAACACTGTCTGAAATTGTCCAGGAATAATTTATCTAGCATTACTTCTCCTCTATTTGGACAGGAAAGGTGCTTTTGTGCCACACAAATCAGCAGCCAGTGAGCCTGTATGGAGAGTTAATGGCCGGCATCCTGGGACAGATAAAAGAACTCAAGGAGAAATTAAAGTCAGAGTATCTTGGCCCAATCAGACCTTTGGGAACAAAAATCCTGGACTTGATTGCAAAAGTCAGAAACCTCTCCAAGACAGTAGAACCTCCAAACCAAAATTCAATTGATTTAACATGTAGTGGATCTGAAAAACTGGAGCTCATGTCTGAATCTAAGTGTCCAAGACATTAAGAAGGGCAAGACTCACCACAATTCTCGGGAGACTGAGAACTACAATAAATCACAGTGATGGAGTGATGAGAATTCCACTTCTAATCTTAGTAAATATAATATGGAAAAAGTGGAGCAAAAATATCCTGACTTGATTGCTTCTTTAATCCCTTTCTCTCTCAATTCCCTGAAATTCAGATAAGCACCTACAAATCAAAGCATATTTTTGGTTATACTCTCTATAACAAAGTTTGGATCACCAAGTATGCACCAGAATAATGATGCAACCGGGGGGACAGCAGAACATGCCAGACGCGTGGCCTCCGACATGTACAAAATACCAGCATCAAAATCAGTGTGATACGCCATTGCAGGTGACTCGGGAGCAACGGGGAAGTTCCTCATCCTCTTTAAGCCTATTTGTAAACAATCTGAAAAAACAGATTTGAAAGAAAATATTCAGTAAGAATTATCTGTGCATTTGGGATAACGTTTGAATCCAGAATTTTGGTTTTCTTGATCCAGAACAGAGATCTTATGTGACAAACTCAGTTCCAGTTCCAGCTGCACCAACAAAGGAGTGCATCCCGTGTTGTTGCTCTGACTGATTTTTACTGAAAACATTTGCAAATAAAATCCTGGTTCAGACAGAAGATGTTTTGAAACGGAAGCGGCAGGGAGGCTGGCTGGCGGCTTAACATCATGGATATTCTGGGGAACGAGTTTTTCCTACCTAGGGAAATTCTCACTTTCTTTCTTGTAATATCCTGCCGGATACATCATGGGAATTCCAGAGTGGGAGGGGGGCGGGGAGGCACGAGACAACTAATCTCTATAAAAAGGAAGCAGGCACAGAGCCGAAGCCACTATCAGCAAGTGAACGTCACAAACTTCAGCCTGGGCCAAGACCTGTCCTGCTGAGTTCGCAGGGGAACCTGCCTTACAGCACCACGGCACCAGGGTCCCTCTTTGCCACAGGGCTGTGCAACTGCGATCGGTAAGTAAATAGGCTGAGAAGCATGCGCGTGTATTTTTTGTAGTGAGATGGCATAAGGGAAAATTGGGCAAAAGGCTCCCCTAAATAATTCCAGGATTCAAGGTGTCTTGAAGCCAGAATTTCCTGGGAATTCTGCTACAAAGCCCTGTATTTACATGGCAGAATTCTCGAAACACGTATGGGATTATTATTATTATTATTATTATTATTATTATTATTATTATTATTATTATTAGAACATTTCTATGCTGCCCCTTGCCGAAGCCTCGGGGTGGCTTACAAACACAATAAAATACAATAAAATACAAAAATTACAATATAAAATTAAAATTTCACACATTACTATGTCAAGCGAAAGGGTGTCACCAGCTCAGTATGAAAGCGACGCGTGAGAAAGGCCATCCTGCTTCATGTGTGAAGTGTTATCAACAGATTTAAGTTCAGTTTTTCTGGAAATCACTAGCAAAGGGTTAGGGTACAAGACCTCCCCAACCATCTTGTGATGGAGCCCAGAGAAATTGTTTAATGTGGGGCTGAGGAGAACTGTTAATGTAGATTGGAATGGGTTGGAATTCCCAGTTCACTTTTGATTTCCAGAATGACGTTTTCAATCTACCTCAGCTAAAAGTTTGCCATTTAGAATTCCAGAAGGTATAGCAGCAAACCAGTTTGTAAGCATGTCTCTGATGTTCAACCTCAAGATACGTTCTTGTACTTCAAACTTTAAGATATGCAATATGCTGTGATTTCTTATTTGTATGCAGTTAATTCCACAAGGCCAGATCGATCCAGTGCCCAGAAAAAGCTCAGGATGACTGCCTTTTTGTTCTTGTTCGTTGTCCTATTTGGTGAGTATTTTTCAAAGTGGGAATCCCTCTAAATTTAGATAGAAGCACTATCCCTTGCCAGACTTTTCTTTTTGGATCAGCAACCTTATTTTGCAGGGATGTATTTTAAAGTACACTTAAGTCAGAAACTGGAAATCATTGCTTGAGTTAAAGGAGAGAGCAAACTAATGCAGCATGTCTTAGATTATGCATCAGAAAAAAATCCTTCTTATTAGATGTGGAAATTATATGCTACATTTGTGCAATATCCCCTGGTATTCTTTTTCGTACACTTTTTCCTTTTCTCTATCTTACTTTTTACGAAAAAAGAGAGGGAGAACCCAATTGCCCATGACCTCAGCTATAAACCCACGAGTTTTTCCCTTTGTGTGAGCCCTGGCAGGATGGCCTTGCTTTCCATAGGCCGAGATACCCAGCTTGCCTTCCACCCCACTGTTTTAGTCTTTACCAGAAAGAAAGCTGGCCTGTCTCTAATCGCTGTTCCTGGCTGAGCCTCCTTGGCGCAGGTCAATCTCAGGGAAGACGCGGGTGGCACCATTTCCACGGATAAGCTGCTGCTCTTGCCTTGGCCTTTCAGGGCCTCTTTTAGGATCTGTCTCTTTTCCCATCTCCCTGCGCCACGGACCCCCTTTTTGAACCCCAGGGGCTCTGTACAGGCCAGATGCTGAGGCATGTAGAAACGTCCTGGCCTCTCTTTCTAGGGTCGTTTAAGCAGCACGCCTGCTGGACATACCACGCTTCGGACAAAGACATGAGTTACACAGAAGCAGAAGCATGGTGCACGCAGCATTTTACGCATCTGGTTGCTATTCAGAATCAGGAGGAGAACAAGCACTTGAATGAGGCATTTCCTGCAAATAAAAATCATTACTGGATTGGGATCCGAAAAAAGAACAATGAGTGGGTATGGACTGGAACGAACAAGCCACTGACTGAAGAGGCTAAAAACTGGGCAAGAGGTGAACCGAACAACCGGAGAACCAACGAGGACTGCGTGGAGATCTACATCAAGCGAGCACGGGACGCGGGCAAGTGGAACGATGAAGCCTGCTCCAAAAGGAAAGCGGCTTTGTGCTACACAGGTACGGTCCGTTTGATTGCCACCCCAAACTGCCAGAACAAGTCTGCAGAAGCTCAGAGAATTTGGCAGACTTCACTGGATGTAAGGGGGCAGGTTGGGGGGCTCTGGTGCAGAGATGGCTGGGCGTCCCCCACCCCCACCCCCCTCCCACACTCTTCATCCCAAAAGCATGCTTGGCCGTGTCTTAGTCACCCCGTGGCCACGAGCACAGGCGCCTTCTCTGACGGATCTCTGCACCCGCGGGTGGGGTACTAGTGCGCCGAGCCGTTGCGATGCGCGTTGCAGAACGCCTGGGAAGGGTCAAGATAGAGTTAGAAGAGTAAGCCTGCAGAAACCAATGGGACTGAAATCCATCTCCACTGGTCTGGTTTATTCCAAGTGCAACAAAATCCGGACTGAACCCCGTTTGTTTAAACTGCTCTCAACTTTCTAAACGGTGATTCAAATACATGATGAGGTCGCATCCATCTGTGGCTGAGGTATCTGAGCTGCCCACCTGTACACCTGCACAAGACAGCTTTGTGTACATTTAGATGTACCACGTGGTAGCTAGCAGGAGGCAAAGGGGTTTGTGCGGAAGCCCTGAACACATGCTTCTTTTAGGTTATACTTGTTTAAAATTCCCTTGGCAACTTTGTTCATTATAGCTTGCTTTGTTTCACGTTCCTTTTTGAGCACTTGTTTATGTCAAGAAAATAGAAAGTTTCAGAAAGCGTGCCTCATTAAAAGTTTTACATGATAGGAATGGCAAGCCCCTAGAATGCCAAACTGTGGGTTTTCTCTCCCGTTGACTGTGCAGGGGAGCACCGTGCTCCCTGGAACTGCACGGTGGTGCAGAGCAGAAAGAGGCCCGGGCAGCGGCAGACGGGCAGGAGTGGGGCAGGCCTCGGGAACGGCCCGGCCGCGCTTTGCACCATCGCCGTATCCAGCAGCGAGCGCCTGTTCCGCTCCCTCGCTGCAGCAGTTCCACTGTCGCTCTGTGTCAGCAAATACTCTTCGAAAATATCCCTCATCTGTTGATTTGGCTTTCAGCTTCCTGCAAGCCGCATTCCTGCAATGGCCGTGGCGAATGTGTGGAGACCATTAACAATTACACCTGCGTCTGCGACGGAGGCTTCCACGGGCGCGACTGCGAGCACGGTATGGCCGGAGGAAGCAAGCGCGGTCCATTGAAATCCGCGGCTCAGCAGAGTCTTTCATTCTGTACAGTGTTTGCATGTGACGAACGCCCGCCTTGCCTGTGTTCCTCTGTAGTCGTTCCTTGTGACCAGCTGGACGAGCCGAGTCACGGCACCCTCGAGTGCAGGCATCCGGTGAGGGACTTCAGCTTCAACTCGTCTTGCCACGTTCGATGCTCGGAGGGGTACGCGCCAACTGGGCTGGAGCCAGTCACCTGCACCGCTTCGGGAAACTGGTCTGCACCCATCCCTGTGTGTGAAGGTAGGGGAACTGGACAGGTTTCCAGACACCGAAAGCCAGTGCAGAGCCCCGAGTCAGTGGTCCTGAACCTGAAGATATAAGCAGCACAACGCAGATTATTCTTAATTAGTGATGCAGCGTCAAAAGTGTTGTTTGTCAGTCAGTTTCTGTCAGTTGCTCTTGGCGGTGTGAGAGCACGTCCCATGAATTGAGCTGGAACACCCTTCAGATCCTAGTACTAGGGTTACTAGCAGCACTAGTAGCAAACCCATTCCCTGAGTGTGGCATCTCACAAAACTCAAACAACACCACCCACGCAGGAGAGTGAGGCATCCTCAGATGCACAGAAATAAAAAAGCATCCTTTATAGGACCGAAAAAGGAGGAGGAGAAGTTAACAGTGGGTCTCTCTGCCTCAAAACAGTCCAGTGAAGGCTAGTATGCTCACTGATCGCTGAGTATTCGTTGCTCATTGAGAAGAAAAAGGTGGGTGGGTGGGGAAAGAGACAGCGCTGGAATTAGGAATATCCTCGGAAAAGACATGGAGCACAGCTGAAAAGTATATGAGAGCGGCAATATTTTTCGTGATCCCTGTTAGTCTACAGAATGGAAAGTTGATCCTGTTGGCTGAAAATGGTCTGAGGAGACTAGTAAAGCCAGCAAGTCAATGTTCCATTATCAATCCCCCGCAAAGTTCTGTTGCTTCCCTGGTAGTTGAAGAATGCATGGCTTTAGGTTCACCTCTAGCCACTGTGTACCTTGACTGAAGAAAGTAAACAACCTCTTGTATTTCCAGCAGTGAAATGTCCTGTCCCACAGAAGCCTGCCAATGGCTCCCTGAATTGCTCCCACCCAGTGGGACATTTCGCCTGGAATTCATCCTGCAACTTTGCTTGTCAAGAAGGTTTCCTCTTGAAGGGCTCCGACAAGCTGCAGTGCAGAGCAGCTGGAGAGTGGGACGGACGGGAGCCGGAGTGCGAAGGTAACGCTCCCAGTCCATCGCCTTTCCTGCTCACACAGAGCTCATTGTTTTTCACATGGCCTCCTCTGTGTAACATGCCCAAATTCACTAGAGATGTGGTCTGTTCCAGCGGTGAGGTGTGAAGCGGTGCAGCCGCCGGAGGGGGGCTCGGCGACCTGCTCCCACCCTGCCTCGGAGCTGGCCTTCAACTCCACCTGCGAGTTTGCCTGCCTGGAAGGCTACACCTTGAGAGGAGCACCCCAAATTCAGTGCACGGCAGCCGGACTCTGGTCGGAGGCGCTTCCTGTCTGCGAAGGTAAGACTGGGGCTTCCATGCGAAGGGAAGGCAAGGCAAGGCCAGGCCAAGCCAGGCCGGGCAGTGCCACTCCGGGCGGATTGCCGCCCCAGCCCCCCTTTGCGGCGTCCCTGCGCACCCGGACTAACCAGCCGTGTCCCTCGTCTCTCCCTCAGCGGTGAGGTGCGAAGCGGTGCAGCCGCCAGAGGGGGGCTCGGTGACCTGCTCCAGCCTCGCCACGGAGCTGGCCGCCAACTCCACCTGTGAGTTTGCTTGCCTGGAGGGCCGCGTCTTGAAAGGGGCCTCTCGGATCCAGTGCTCTTCCACCGGCCAGTGGTCGCTGCCCCCTCCCAAATGTGAAGGTAAGGCTGAAATACCTGAAAAGCACTGAATTTTTGAAAATTTTGAAATATGTTGAAATACCTGAAGAGAATTGCAAAGCGCAAATATGATTGTTATGAGAAGGGCTCCTGAAATTTTTGCCTTCCCCTGCACGGTGTCCCAACCGTTATACCAACTGCAGCCTTACCTGGACAGGTACAGCATAGACACAGGTACACACATCCCAGCAGCCTCTCCACTTGGTCTGCTGCAATTCTGCCTCTGAAAGTGGCCCAGGAACTTCCAAACAGGGCAGCAAGATCATTAATGGGACCTGGCCAAGTGGCGATACTACACTAGCGCTGTGCCCTCCACTCTGTGCAAAGGCCGTAACAGGCCTGGCCCAGGGTGCAGGTCATCAACAGGGACATTCAAAGCCTTCGCTTGAGGCCAGGTGATCCGAAGGACCATCTCTTTCCATAAGTTGTGGTATTAGCAGTTATTACTACAAGTGAACTTAATCATAAGAACTGAAACTCTCTGGGTTTTCACAGCAGTTTATAAAAAAACCACAAACATGACAAAGCACACAGTTTCCAATATTCAAACTTTAAAACAGTTTGGACAACAAAAAACAGGTGCTCAATAAAGCAATTTCGCAATACGCATCACTGCAACGCAGTCTTATGCTGGTACCAAAAAAGAACCAAGTTGACATCACTGGGGCCCGGGGAGGAGACTATACCACAACTGGGGGAAGGGGGAGAGTCCCCCCGAAGAAGGCCCTCCCTCCCGACCTGCCACGCAGATGCTGGTTGCAGTGTTAGCTGTTGCAGCCCCAGGCCACGTTGCCTGGGCTCAGAGGGGCGCAGGCAGCCCGGGGGGTGGCCAAGAACTGGCCCTACGGAGATGCAGAGACCTTCTGGTCCCAGCTAGTCCCCTGCTGCTGCGTTTGGTGCAAGCTGCAACTTCTGAGCAGCCTTCGAGGGCAGCCTCACTTAAAGTGCATCTTCTGAGTGGAGGTGCACCAGATTTTCCCTGTCCCAGTCGGGGCGTCCCCGGCGCCCCCAGCTGAAGCTGGTGAAAAACAGACGATGCCATCTGAGCCTCAAGGGCCAGAGGCCCTGCCTGCAGGCCTTGCCGAAGGAGGCGAGGTGCCGGCCGCTCAGGAGAGCCTCTTCCGTTGTGGCACGTTTGCGGAATGAGTTTCCCTGAGCGGTTCCACATTCTGCTCTTTCTACGGCAAGGGGAATAGCTTCCTGTTTCCCCAAGCATTTTAATCTCTCCTTTTCTGTTCATTTAAACCCTTTACTGTGGCTTTGCACTGATACTTAGTTTTACTTCCATTACTTTTATGCTGTGTTCTTGATTTTTTTATTTGGTAGTTGTAATTGTTGCAAGCCAGCCAGGGGGCTTTGGCAACTGGGCAGTGCAGAAATGCAACCAGTGTTTGCCTCTTCTAAAACTGAGGTTTGCAATAAGCTGATATACTTCAACTTTAGCTCATCAGGCTGCAGGAAGTCCCTTGAAGGTTGGCGCTGCGGTTACAGGGGGATTCGCCCTGACAGCAGGATCACTCACTCTGTGGCTCATGAAGCACCTGCGGCGGAAAGGTGAGCAATATCCGCCATCTGTTCCTGTTAGGCTACACCAGGTTGTATCTTAAGGTGCCGTCCTTACCTGATGCAGTCCCAGTATGTCGAAGGAGAACTCTCATAGCTGTCTGCCATGCCGCCTGAAACGGATGGGAGCGGTAGATCGGCGAGCTCAGAGGAAGCCACGCTGGGGAAGGCTGGCTCCGAACGAGGCAGAAATGTCCAGTTTGTAAAAGACACCGGGGAGTCTAAGGCAGAAGAAGAAAAGGGAAATGAAATGCGAGAAGGATTGACTCCATGAAGGAAGCCACAGCCGTAACTTTGGAAGAACCGAGGGAAGGCTTTTTAAAGCTGCCTGTTAAAAGCAAAGATAAATTTAGCATCGCCTCTAGTGTGGCTCCAAAGGGGTTTGAGAACGGGGCAGTGTTAGGAGAATGCCAAAATTCTCTCCTGTTCCATGCCCATCCAGTCACCAAATTGAAAGGGTTTATCGGTACGGTGTTGTTCTTTATGAATCTGCACTACGTTCCTCAGAGTACAGAGATTAGATGAAATTGTAAGAGACAAGAAAGTGGAGCATAAGCAAAATTATGCGAACTCATTCCATGTTCACTCAGAAGTAAGTCCAAGGGTAATTGTGGATAAAATTGCAGCCTCAATGTTTACTAATATCCTCTCTTTCTCTCTTTCCTCTCTCTCTCTCTCTCTCTCTCTTTCTTTCAGCAAAGAAATTTACTCCAGTCAGGTAAGCTGTGATTCAAAATACGTAAGCAAAATTCTAATTTGGACCAAGAATTCTATTTGTTTTCAGGCACAATGATCTGAAATGTTTTCAATCCTATGTTTTACAGCAGCTGCCACAGCCTTGATTCGGAAGGTACTTTCCAAAGTTCTGCTCACCTGATTTAACTAGGTAAGTTCCGAAAAATCTCTTCCTTCCTTCCTTTGTACGGTGCCACAGCCGCATGATACATTTCTGTTAATCCTAAACTTGGCCATCGGATCCTTGGTTGCCATTTATCAAACGTGTTAATTGTGAGGACATTGGGCACACCTGGAAGCGTGGAGCCCTGATTAGGTGCTGCAGGCAGAGGAGAAACCAAACCTCTGCAGGGGGACTCGGAGAAGCTTATGAACCACGCATAGGAATATTTGGAATAAGAGGCAGTGTAAGCTTGCTCCTTTCTCATTCGAACTGCAAATTTTAATCTTTCCAGAAGGTTCCAAGGTGTCTCCACAGACACCTGTACTGTCTGAATGAAGAGAGCGAAGAGGAGCAATGGTCAGACATCAGAAGCTGTTGCGGTTTGTCAAGAACAGCCTCAGGAAAACATCTGCTTTCCCATAAAGACGCCAGCAGCCTCTCTGATGTCCACAAAGCTTCTGCACGGGTCCTCTGCAGGGACCACAAGAAAACATCCTCCGCGTTGCATCTGCAACATGCCTGTCATCCCACAGACTGCAGAGTAAATGCCTGATGGCCACCACCTGGGAACCACGTGCAGGCGCTCCTGGGCAATCCTTCGCTGATTCGGGGGTTTTATGCTGGCCTTGAACAAACCCTGCCAGGCAAAACTGTCCCTGTACAGGCAGGAGGGCTGCTTTCATTTCGGTGGGTCTGGCCTCATTGTGTCTATGTCAAAGATTAATTAATGCAATAATTGCTACAGTGAATGAGTAGACATGTACTAATTGGACCCTACCATCAAAATCTCAACTTTATTTAAAATTCGGTAGAAATTCTGACTCAGGATTTCATACATTGAATGGTTATGCAGCAATTCAAAAATCCAAAGATGTCCGAATGTGCGAATGTTTTATATTTTGGTGTTAGATGTTTTTATATATGGGGGTGGGGAGTGTAGTTTTTTTTTTCCTTTTCGGTTTTAGATTTTGGTTTAGATTTTTGTTAGCTTTAATTTTGTACCAGTGCTAAATGACTGGATAGGACCGGGGGGGGGGGGGGGGGTTGCTCCAAAGAATAGTTTTTGAACCAAATTTCAAATTTTCATGGTTCTAAAAACACATTTAACAAAAAATGCTTTTGTGTCTACCTAGCACAAAAAGGAAATTAATTTTGTATTCTCAGATGCTGACCCTGCAAAAATATATCAAAAATTTTGGCCATAGTTATGTTTTATTTTCTAACATTGCTCATTTTCCTATGATAACCTATTTCTGTGAAAGCCAAAGTGTAATTTCATCCATGATGATAATGTATTTTCTGAAACCAGATAAGAGTTTAGAAACATTTAATCCCTATGGGATTGGGACTGTGGTATCTACATCACCGGTAGGGCAATTCCGTAGCTCCCAGGCATGGTCCTGAGAGTCAAAGAATTACTGGGGGTTGTAGTGGGTTATACCGATATAATCAATACTGATGGTACCAAAACCAGCGTGCTCCTTTCCTTCTCCAAAACACCAGCTAGAGAGCCGTAATCAGCCAAAACCTTCATTTCCCTGCACTTCCCACTCTGCATAGGAGTCTGATTCTCCAAGAATGCAGGGTTAGCTATTCCTATTAGATTGCACCTTTATTATTTTAATTTCTTGGGCATTTTCCTCTCAGTGCAGTTTTGTAAGACTCAAAAATTACTAAAATGTATGTTTTTATAGAAAGCATAGATGAAATCCTAAATGGCAAACAAACAAGGGTTTCCTTTTCAACAAATAATATACTTTACAACATTTGGGTTATCAGCAGAACAAAAAGACTGTGCATCATATCCAAAGCCCTGGAATACATGGTTTAAACTGTCTTTTCCCATCCTGCCAATTTAACAAACTTATACATAATCAATTTCAGGGCTACAGTTAAAAGGAGGTCAGGGTACCATTTCTCTGATAGCAAGAAACCATTGAGAACATCTTTAGTCATTGATTTTTCTTTGATTGTTTATATCTTTATATATTTTCGTTATTAAAATACATTTTAAGAGGCATTGCAAATTTAGGGTACGTTTTCAGAAGCACTTGAGTGGTGGCTTCCAGTGAGATTCTAGCAGCAACTCTAAAGTATAGAAGTTGTTTCCTATTAAATATTGTTAGGATTGTCTTGCTAGGTCTCCAGACCTCTTGCATCCTGGTCTTAGCATGGGGTAGGTGAATTCCAGTGGAACCAGGTGACTTACTTCTAATGTGCTCTGAACAAGGGCAGCAGGTGTTATGCCAGCCATGGTCTGGGTATTCCCTGTATTTAAAACACAACTTTAGATAGTTTAAATATATAAAATGTTGTATTGTATTACAATATTTATATTAAACATGAAATATTGTGTATTTTAATATGGTATGTATTTAATGTATTTAAAAGATTGTATCTAATCTGGCTTTTGTCAGGGGTATGTTGTGTTCTGTTTTGTACATGCATCACTAAATAAAGAATTCCTCATTAAATCTATGTTGGTGCTTTGGAATATCATTGGTTGGAACAGAATCTGTCGTCTTGTAAGAATGCGCAATTTCCATTGGTAATGCCTCACCTCGGATATATTTATTTATTTATTTAAACATTTCTATGCCGCCCCATTCGCCGAAGCCTCGGGGCGGCTCACAACATAAAATAAAATACAAAAATAACAATATGAAAATAACAATATAAAATAAATAACAATATAAAAGAAGTCGCCCTGGCCAGATAAATAAGCAAATATTGTTAACAATTAGACATATTCCTGTCACCTCCCCACCACAATGGCGCATGTGATCGATGTGAGCCGGAGGCATGCACTGCGCGCGGCCGTGCCGCGAGAGAGGCGGCTGGCAGCAGGTGGCGCTGTCTGAGCGTGGGTCCGCGGGATTCCCTCGGCCTGTTCTGTGGTAAAGGTGGCGCTGAACAGCCAAACCCCCAAGACGTGTGGCGGGGAAATGGCCGGCCTTCCTCTCTGTCACATTCCTGTGCATTCATGCGCTCGCGCATGGTTCAGGGCCAGCCCACGGCTGATGTCAGAGACCAGTGGCCAGATGCTGGACCTCTTTTTGGCATGTAACAGACCCAATCCGAAGAGAGGTGGTTATAACACTGAGGAAGATATCGGTGGTGGGGCTTCTCCTTGAATGAGGAGGCAGCCCGGGGCTCTCCCGGTCACAGAGGGGAACGGAATGAACAAAACACAGACGACCTCCAAGGCAGAGATCTGAGCAGGCGCCGCCGATCGTGCCGCGAATGTCGACTGGAAAGTGGGGCAGCTAACCGTGAAGTGTGGGGTGGATTAGCCCACCGTGCCCTTCACCAAATCCCTCTTCTTCTCAGGACTAAAAATCCTCCTTAAGCTTACAGTTGCTTCCTCTTCTTGAGCGTTACGTTCTGCTCAGATCTTGAAAGCCGCATCCGCAATGCATGCAACAGGGTCTGCTCGTTGTGGCGTCACTGGAGAAAGAACTCAACCCATGTTTAATCTGTCTGGTTTCAAATATCGTATGTCTGCTCTGAGGCAGTGCAAAATAGAGGGACCAACCAGGCACAGATTAAAGCAAAGGAGGAAAGCACAGTTCTTTTGAAGAAACGTCCTTAAATGTAATTTCATTTGCTATACATACTGAAGTCAGATCCATGGATATGAAAATGTCTGGGGGTATTAAGATGGAGGGGTATTATAACAACATGTCAGGTTTTAACGTTATTGTCCGATTCTGCATCTTGCTAGTTAACATAATCCAAACAATGTGATTTGCTCTCCATTATTATATTGTGATTGTAATAATCCACTAACATGGCCAATGGCTTATACAGTCTATAGCTTTCCAGATTAAAAGGTGACAACCCTACAGAGGGCACACCCTTCGTTGTCTGGAGTTACATTCCATGACATTTTGAAGGTCGTATAGTGTGGAAGAAAATCCCCAGAACTGGTAATTTGATGGCACGAATGTACTAGCTCTGTGCAAAAGTGAAGGAAATGATGTGCCATTTTGGAACAGGGCGGAGGGGGGCTGTCGATATTCAGTTCTCTGTGTGTCCAAAGCTAAGCTGATTTCATGTTAAACAGAAGATTATTTTATAAAGGAAAACTGGGCTAGGAATTTGATTTTAAGAGAAACCAGCATTGTGTGGGCTAGATTTTTAGGTTGTCACGAGAAATAGATGGAGAACATACTTCCATCGGTAATGAAAATAGTTCTTGGGGGAACAGATGACACATCTCGATATGCACATTCATCACAGAGAGAAACTGAGGTAAACGATTTCCCTCTTCTTTTGTCCCTGAGCATGTCTCTGGCAGCTCTAAATAGCTTGACGGAGCCTTTTTCCCTCGAGGGCCAGGCAGAGTCAAGGGTTGCACTGAGCTGTGCTGCCTTCCTCTTGCCGCCTCCAAGGCCAAGCCCCTCTCCCCAGCCTGCACTTTCGTGAGGGGGGTCCTTCCAGCGTGGGGGCAGGTGGCCAAAGGCGGGGCAGGACGGACCTCATGCCCATGTCTTGAGGGGGGAGTTCCAGAAGTCGAGACCCTCATAAATTCAGCTTCTGTGTCACTCTTGGTAATCCACAGAGCACTTGTGAATTAGATTTCTGCCTTGGTCGTGAAACAAGCAAGACCTCAGGGGATGCAACTGGAACTAGATTCTGCGTGACTGAGGTGCATCTCTCATGAGGAAAGTAAAGCTTATGAGTCACTCCCTCCGCCCAAGTTATGGCAGGATTCCCCTCACCGAACGGCAGCTTCACCTGCTCTTCGGGCCACTGCTGTCGAGGCTCCGCCAAGCATCACCCTTTGGCAGCCCAGTCTGTGTTTTGGAGGAGATTGCAATGCCCAGTAATTCTGCAAAGAAGAGAAAGCTCTACCCGAAAACAGGCCTGGCTTCCTGAGAAGGCAGGGGAGCCAATCTGAGATCGGGGCAACTCTTTCTTCCTCAAATAGTCCTTCCCTTTCTGCATGTCTCTCCGATGAACCAAGTCTGGAAGCGAGCAGGAGTGAGAGAGGGCCTTGGGAATTTTGCACTTGCCAAAAAAAGAAGGTTCCAAGAACAAATTTAGGGGTCAGTTTGGAGTGGGAAAATATTGGCCCTGACCCTGACCCTGCACTCCCCCAGTGACCCCACTGCAAGGGGGAACCCAGACTGTGGCTGGGTGGTTAGCCAAGAGCACGCTTGCTTTCTTCTCTCCCCTGGCAAAAGCCAAACCTGTGCCTGGCAGCAAGAGGTGAGGCGATGCCAAGTCCCCTTTCCCAGCCAAGGACCCCTGGGGGGCTCTGCTCCCTCCAGTCCCAGCAAGAGTGTTGGAAGCAAAAGGCCAGCCAGTCTGGCCCACCCGGATTCGTCCTCCAGGCCTGCTCGAATGGGCCAGCCTCCCCCCGCTCCCCCCCCCCGCGCCACTTCTGCTCTGTCCCTTGGTGTTTGGGCGTGACGCCTGCCGTCCTTTGGCTGCTCCTTGTCTCAGGCCGGCAGCTGTGCGCCACGCAAACCCGATTCCGCAGACTAGTGGTGGCCACCCTCATGCCGAGTCCTCAACAAGACCAATGACGCACCTCAGGATGGACGACTCTGGTCCAGACCGTGCGCTTGATATCTATCTGAGCGCACAGTCCCGCGGCCTCCCGCACGTGGGTGCGGCTGCTTCCCATTTCCATGCCTGCAGGATCCAACCAACCCGAGACACCCTCCAAAGGCCATGCAGCGGAGGCGCTTCCTGAGAGTCCGTCCTCGGCTGTTTTCTCCTCCTCCACCACCTCCCAGGGGAAAACTTGCTGTGTGTTCTTCCATTACATGCCTCTTCATGACCTTTCTTCTCTGGCAGGGAGGAGTCCGCAAGGCACACAAGCTCCAATTCTTCTGCGTGCACAAAAGATGGGATTGTTGGCAGCAGAGAAGTCATCAAATTGATCCCACATTCCCAGTCGGAGCTTTATGCTCCGCAGCATATCTGCCCTCGTTCCCACAGCCACTGCCCCCCCCATCGAAAAAACCCTGCATTGCTCAGCTGGGGACGGCGACCATGAATCAATGTGCAGGCAGCCTCTGGAAAGCTCTGCCCGTCTTCAGACAAGCATCCCTCACATTCTACTTCATGGCAAAGCAGCGAGCGGATTACGGGAACGCCAAGGACTTTGATGAGTCACGGAAAAGGAAAGGCTCGGCCATTTTTAGCTCCATCGTGTAAATAGCAATGAATTGAGGAGGGTCTGTAGCTGAGAGCAGCCCAAAGGTCTCGGAGACTTGGAGCGACCTGGGATCGCCGCTTCGTATTCGCGTCCCGCCATGCCCCTCGGCCGCTGGGTGGGAGCAGCCAGCACCGCACCGCTGTGGCTATGCGCCATTCGGCAACTTGGAGCGGCCGGCTTCCCACTCAGGGCCCTCCCTCCCGCCATGTCTTACTTGCACTGGGGCAGCAACAATGGGGAGGGGCATTTTCGTCCAGCCCGAGCTGTGGCTACAACAGTGTTAGGATAAATATAAATGAACACGGACAGATGTATCTGTGAGATACATTCACCTCTGGGATGCCCGTAACAATCCAGGGTGATCATTTCCAAGGGAGGAGAGGAACAAGAGGCTGCAGTTCCTGCTGCCGCTGGTCGAGTGGAAGGAGAAACGCACAGAGGAGCGGCCCCGTCCCTTCAGCCTGCTCCTCAGCCCCATCCTGGGCCCTGCACGGTCCCTCCGCCCGTGGCTGCTCAGGGCAGTTTGCCGGGCAAACCCGGCGGCTGCCGCACACGCTTTGAGGCCAATCTGCCGGAGCTTCTTAGGGAGGCCTAAGACGGCTCAGTGCCGGCGCTCATTAGCGTCCAGGGCGTCACCAGGGAGCGGGCGCAAAGGTCCCCCCACCCTTACGTAGCTGCTGATTTATCTCGCTCTCCGGGATCACTCGACGCGGACGTGCGTCTCACAGGCAAGGAGCTTCCCAAGGGTTACAGTTGTGCCTGCAGAGGCGGAGGGAGAGGAAAACGTGTTCCTGGGGGCTATTGGCTTGGCAGAGGGGAGCTCCTGGGTCCTGGGGGTAATTGCATTAGGGTATTTGCAGCAGGTGCCCGAAAAGAGGCATGTCCTAAACACATTAAGTGGAAGGAAGCAGGCTTCCTTGGGCTCAGACTCTAGGATGCTGCCATTGTAAACATTGGCTCTTTCTACTCCCGCTGCTGATGCCCAGTTTTGCCTCGGCCTTCTAGGTAAATCAGGCAGGCTTGTCACCCTGTGCATCCCATAGGCCGTGTGTGCTGGCAAGAGCCCGTTCACTCTACAGGGTTCAGGACATGATGCTCTCATGCAAATATTTGCTGTGGGGCTGAAGATGCAAGCCGCCCCGGGAAGCACCAACTTGTAAAGTCTTCCTTATTAGACTGGGGAGTAGATTAGACTCCCCAGTGGACTCAAGTGCATTCAATTTTCTAAGACTTCATCCTGCTGATTCCTCAGGAGATGAGCTTTTTCCAGGTTGTGCAACGATGAAAACTCTGCATTTTATGCAAATTTAGCTATAGAAAAATGTCTAAAGCATTTAAAAGTGAAAAAATAAGGCCCTGAACATTTCTTCAACTTCTGCCCTAAAAGGCTAAAGCATGAAAATGCACATTTTTCATTGATTTGTGTAGTTTGGGGGAATTTGCGCATTTTTCAGAGCAAACGTATCTGGATGGATTTGTACACATTTGATTTGATCAGCAAGGGGCAGTTGGCAGACTGCACTTTGCGCTGTCTGTGGATCCCTAAACGGGATGTTCAGTCTGTGCATTGGGAAGCAGGCTTCTTCCCAGCATTCCCTGCTTGAGACCTACCTGTTCCTCAGTGGGCAAGGCAGGGGTGGGGGGCTCGTGGCCTTGCAAAGGTTCCTACACCCCTCATCAAGACTCCCATGGATTGTGCCGAGCAAGGCTGATGGGAGCTGGTGTTCCACAGGGGGTCCCCAAGCTGCCGCCATTGCTTCGGTTGAGCAGCAGCATTCCGCCAACCGAGAGGTTCCGAGAGCACCCCACATGGACTCCGTCTGAATGCACGCGTTGCCTGGACACCCCCATGGGCGGCTCTCTCTGCTGTTCCTCGTCGCCCACCGATGGCTATGCAAGCTTGGGCTGGTGATGGTTGGTTGGGGGGCCACCTGGGGACCCATTCTGTGCCCACCTTGGATGTGCTCCGTCGAACCATCGAATAATCAAACCAGCAGGCGAAACAAGCTGCCTTGGCTGGTTTCCCCAGCGGAGGCGTCAGTCTCTGGGCCAGTATGGACCACGCAAGGGTGCCGACGCGTGTGCCGCCAAGCCCTTTGCGGAGCCCGTCGTGGATTGCCAAGCCGCAGCCGGATCCGGGGCTTTTCCAGCATCGACTGCCGCTGCACCGCAGCCTCCTCGGCCTCGCCTGTCCTCCCAGCGCCTCCCCGCGGGCTGAAAATACCTGGGGCCTTCCCGGGAGCGTGTGGCCAGAGGACCCGAGGGCCAGCAGGCCAGGGACTGAAGCGGGATGAAAGGCAACGGCGGGACGACCGGCAAGGCCACGGGCCCAGTGGGACCTCTGCTTCAGGGAGAGGGTGGGCTCTCCCAGAACCAAGCAAGCGACCAGTGCTTTGCAGGCGAGAGGGCAGGCGCCCCTCCCACGCCGAAGCCCTTCGGTCGTAGAATAACGCGGCATCCCTGAATCCGTGTGGTGCAGCCGCGGCTTCCAATCCTCCACTGGGCGTCTAGCTCTGCAAACGGAATCAAACTTCTTCTCCTGGCCTGTGTGCTGCCAAATTTACGCGGCCTGCACAATGCCTCGCACGTCGGTGCGTGTTGTCACTCTGATCGGCTCCGTGGTTCCCACCGTCCGCCGGAGCAGGGCCCTGGAGCTGTTACGCCTGCAGAATTCAGCAGGTCTGCCTCTTTCAAGCATCGTGATTCTGCTGGAAAAGGCTCACTGGATGGGCCTCTTTCCTAGTAAACACCGAGAAGTCTGTACTGCCATCTGCATGAGCCTGGTCCGGCCGTAACAAACAACGTTACCTCTTTTGCCTCCTTAAGCTGTGCGATAAACACAGAAACAGCTGCCTAAAACTAGGGCCGTATGTCAAAATCATAATTACTCTGCACTGCATCGATCTTTTGTATTAGTCCATCGAATAATACCCTGCTCCTCCTCGTCGCAATTAATTCCCCCAACAGCCCTTTGATTTGTGACCTACCCGGGTGCTGTGTCGCATCGATTGGTCCTGTCGCTGATGGATTAAGAGACCAATATAGCACGCTGCAAGTTCGCAGAAGCTGAGCGAGAGAGAAGCCCTGCCCCAAACTGAATGGCAGAGCAGTAGCTCCCTTCCCTTCGCGGCAGCAGATGCCACTGCTTCCACAGCAAGCGGGACTTCTTTCTACACCATTTCTTCTGTACTCGAGGAGAGGAGAATTACCGGAAAGCTTTCCTTGGCGGAAGCCTGCTAACCAGAACGGATCATTCCAAGAATCTTTGAACTTGAAGGCACCATTGACATCCCAATGAAGATATAAACATGTACGGGAATTTTCCACACTTCATTAAGTTTCCTACAGGCTTTGGGAGTAAGTATTTCCTGTGTGGTTTCTGAGTTTAGTAGAAGGAGCAATTCAATGCAATGCAAAAAGGGTGAGGGTACGGCTAAAGCTGTTTCTGCACCCTTTCCTGTTTCTTCAGTGGGAAGAATCCCCGGGGAAATTGCGTTCTGTCATGTCTGGGAAGTTGTGTGGGCTTTCTTTAACATCCGATGTGAGGCGTTGTGCTTTTGCCTAGCATGCTGTGGATTCGGTCCTCAGGTGCCGGGGCGGCAGAATGATGCTGCCCCCTCGCCCCCGCTGGACTCTGCAAGCCCCGCAGCCTCCGGCCAGGTCTGAAGGGCCAGACGCAGGCGGCACAGCTAGAAGAAAAGGCTGGTGGCTTAGCTTTCTGTGTGCAGGGATTTGGTCTAACTGCAGAAACCACCCTGTGAGCTCCAGATGTGCAGCAGGGCGGCCCGTCCGAAGCATGCCACAAATCTGTGTGGCTTCGGGCTACTGAGCCGAGCAAAGCGGCTCTGCCAGGGTGCGATTGACTTGCCTCAGGAAGCTTGTGGGCCAGCACCAAACAAGACGGGGCTTGTGCATGGGAGGGAGGGAGGGAGTGAGGCACCAGTCTGCCGGCACCGAGCATTCCCTTCCCACCCCGCGTAGCCGTGGGTCCGAGGAGATCCGGCATTACACCTCCGCCCTCCAGCATCTCTGCCTTCCCTTGGCCCCCGCGGGAGCCACGGGCCCGCAGCGCACTGTCCTGCTGTGCCCGCGCAGACTGGGCGCATGGCCTGTTGCCCCCCCCCCAGCCCTCCGGCGCAGGTCCTCGGCTGCACTGGCCCCCACCTGTTCCAGCCCGCAACACGCCTGCCTCCGAGTACGGCTGCGGAGTGCAACACGCCGCTTCGCACACGCTGGCGTGAGATGCTGGCTGCGCATTGACATCCGTGCTCAGAGTGGACTTTGCGGGGCACCGGGAGCTGGGCGAGGCGGGGGGGTGTGGTGGCCGGAATTGGCACCAGAGGCAACCGGAGAGCCGAGCGAGGACTCCAGGCACCGCCAGGGTCTCTGGCCACTGGGCAGTGGGCAGTGGAACAGAAAAACCGCTCCATGGAGGTTCCGCCTCCCACCCAACCTTCGCTGCTGCCCGATAAAGTTGCCCATTTCCTTTCCGGAAGGTGTCCCCATGATAGTCAGTTCTGGGACATGGTGCAGTGGAAATTTCCGCAGGTGGACCTCTTCGTAAAGTACAGATGCCACGATGGGAAGCCTTTTCCGTAACTGCAGTCCTGCTTGTGGCAATGACAGAACAAATGCTCAGTTGTGACCGGAATGAATCCAACTGCCATCCCTTCTTCGGCAATTACATTGTGCTGGGGCTGCTCGTCGCATTCCAATGTTCGTACAATCAGGTGTCTGGCTTTTTGGAGACAGCCCTATAAACTGCCCAGGATTGCTAAGGTTTTTCACCGCCCCGGCGCCTTTCCCCACATTGTACAGATTGCTTTGTGCATCGCTGGGGTGGGAAAGAGAGAGACAGAGTTCCCAGTAGCTGCACTGGGAAATTTTGCATGGAGCAGTAGGGTTGTAATGCATGGATTGGGATGTGGCTTTTTCAGAGCATATTTCTGTGGATTTTATCAGCATCCGATTTTGTCATTTGTTCTCAGCTGTAATTTACCACAGTTAAGAAACGTTAAGCACTACACTATACTGGCTGGTTGCTTTGCTTGTGGGTTATGAACTGCAGGTTGTTCACGGTTGTTAGCCAGGCTCAGATAAGAGAATGACCCAGGTTTCAGCCACAATTTACACTCAACCCACAACCCTTGATGGTTGGCGTGTTGCCTCATGGGATATGGCTAAAGCACCCGTTAATTGCTCGCTTGCCATCGGAGGGCTGCCGTTGAGGGATGCTCCTGATGCTGATGAGGCACAGCTACACGGTGAAGACCACATCGTGTGGCGGACAGGGAGGAGCCGTGGGAGCGGCGTGGCCCCTCGCTCGGCATGGGGAGGGTCCCGGGTCCGTCGGCAACGAGGCCGTGTCATCTCGCCTTCTTTCGCTGGCTGCCGCAACCGTGTTTCGTGCCTCTTTTCCCTCTGCAAGTCCCTTCACCAGCCCACTTCGCCGGAGCTTTCTCAAGAAATGCAAGCAAAGCTTTGATGCATTTCGTTTTTATAGGGGATATGTTCTCTCCTCACTTCTGGGTCTACAGGGCAAGCAACCAACCACAGCTCCACGCAAAGCAAATACAATAAGCATCACTTTAAAATGGTGCAGAAATACCTTGAAAACCAGCAGAAGGTTTGGACTGCAAAAGGACCGACTGCTTTGAGTTCTGTGCCTTTCTTCCATCTAAACTTGCACAGAGTGGCACCCCAAATCTATACAGTAGATTTGAGCAGCTGCTTTTTCTTGGAGAAGGGTTGCTTCACGCTGGCGCGGGGAGCATGGAACTGGGCGTCTCCGGCATTTGCGTGTCTCCAGAGAAAAGCGCCGCTCTCTCTGCGAAGGGGCCTGAGGAGAGGCTGACGGAGGGGGACGAGACTCGGGCCGTGCTCAGCCTTCCGGGCCCTGGCCCAGGCGGGGTGAGCCTCCAGCTGCTCTTTATGTAAGGAGAGCTGTAGGCACATTTAATGAAGCCACGCAAAATGCAGCGTTTGGCCCCGGAGGTCAGGGCACGGCTGCTCAGTGGACGGGCCAGGGCTGGGCCTGTCCACCGCGTGGCGCCTGCACGTGGCACCTCATTGTTCTTCTGGCTCTCCTCCAACAGTGCAAAATTTCTTTCTCGCACAATGTTTGCTATTTTACCTGAAGCAGCAGTCAGAACTGGTTCAAAGACAGGCTGGATCACGGAAGATAAGATAGGGCCAGCTTCCTGAATAACTTTAAAGCCTGGATTCCGTGATTCCATATCTGGTTTAATTCTCTGCATGGGATGGAGAAGGTCTTTCCTTCCCTCTCTCCTTCCTTCCTTTTTCTGCCTCTTCCAGTCCCTGTAAGAGATTCCTAACATGTGTCACAGATAACTTCCTTCAGCAGAAAGTAGAAGCAGAAATGAGAAGTCCCTTTTTACTTGATCTGATCCTAACCGATTCCTAGTGGGCAAAATAACAGCTGCAGGAACTCTGTGGGAAAGTCACCATGTCTCGCTTGAATTCTCAATAATGAATGAAGCTATGTAGCTAAACATGTACCTTGGATTTCAGAAAAGGCAACTTGAATGAATCCAGGGCTATGATAAACCAAGTCCCACAGCAAGCCACTCTGCAGGGAGAAGGATCGCAGGGAGGGCGGGACAGCTTGAAAAAAGGAAACACTTAAGGTTGAACAATGAACAAGTCCAACAAGGAAAGAGAGTTGTAGACAACAGAGGAAGCCCATGAGGCTTCATGAAAAAGCTAAGAGGCAACCTGAAACCAAAAAGGACATGCATTGGAGGTGGAAGGAAAGCCAGGCTACCAAGGAAGACTATGGACAGGTAGCAAGGAGATGCAGGGGTGACACCAGGAAGGCGAAAGCAATGAATGAACTGAGGCTGGCAAGGGGAGCGAAAAACAGCAAAGAGGCTTTCTTCAAATACCTCCAAAGCAAAAGGCACAGGAAAGAGAAGGGAGTCCAACTACACACCGTGGATGGAACAAAGGCAGACGTGCTCAACTCCTATCCTGGCTCAGTCTTCACCCAAAAGAAGAACGACAGCCCTCCCGACGAAGGGGAAGAACAAGCTGAGGCACGACGGCAGCCCAAGATTGGCCGGCAAAGGTCCAGTATCTTCTAATCGGGCTAAACGAGTTCAGATCTCCTGGCCCAGGTGAACTTCACCCCAGAGTCGTAAAAGAGTTAGCAGGAGGACTCTCAGAAGCACTACCCAGAATTGATGGAGGACGGGAGAAGGGCCAGGTGACTGGAGAAGGGCTAATGATGTCTCTGTCTACAAGAAAGGAAAAAAAGATGAACCTGGGAACTACAGACCAGTTAGTCTGGCGCCAGTCCCTGGAAAAATCCTAGAGCAAATTATAAAGCAAAGATGCAAAGATAATGTAAGAGTCCAGTGCATTCTCTTTTCCAAGGAAATTCAAAACTACAATGCACCGGCGGAGGCCTTTTCACAGCTTAGCTCAGCAGGGGGCACGTGACGGAGGAAGAACGGGCTGCGGTCCGTGTCCCCCTCTCCTCTAGTGCGGTCCTTCTTCTTTCCTTTCCTTCCAGATTCCCCAATTCACAGCGATTCTGCACCGGGAAACCTGGCCATGCCCTCCCCCACAGGGAATTCCAGAGACAGCCAGCCGGACTGCCCCGAGGCTGCCCTGAGTGCCGCCAGGACTCTGCCCTGCAGCTCGGCTGGGCCCGGCCACCCGATGGGCTCTCCGTACCGCGTGATCGCCTCCAGGCACCTCAGCTCCCACTCTCTTCCTCTGCCTCTGCCGGCAGGCGTGAATTTTGCCGTACAAACCAGCCCCCAGGTAGGTCTCCATTCAGTGCAATGGAATGAGAAGTCCATAATAAAGGGAGCCTTTCCATCTCTACCTCCCCCGATGGGTCGCAGTTCCACGCCACGTCCCCCCAAGGTGTGGAACCGCACCCCACTTGAGTTCCGCCTGGAGTGGAGGTTTCCCACTGGGGTGCAACCCGAGGCCTTCCCTGCGACGGTGGGTAATGCCGCCTTCGCATCGCTCCGTGCTGGTGGCGACAGCCGCTGCGATGTGGGGAAGGGGCCGGAGAGGTGTCCCGTTCTTCCCCGCTGCCCTCCTGCGGCAAACCGCGTTTCTGCAGCGCATTCCATTCATGGGGTTCCGGCGCTGCATGTGCATTTGGTACCTGGAGCTGCAGGGACGGAACAGGAGGAAGAGGGTGGGCGGTGCGTGTGCCTCCTGACTGCCTGCAGCCCAGTCCATCACGTGCAAAGCCCTTTAAGCCCCCTTCCACAATCTGGCCACAAAAGTCTATCTGAGACCAGCACGCTCGGCCGGATCTGCGCTCCCGTGTTTGGCTGAGGAAGATGTTCCAGGCCCGAAACCCCAGGCTCGTGTCTCCGGAGGGCTCTTAACAGGCCACCACAAAGCGACACTTTTCAGGAAGGGTCTGAGCCTTCCCCCACGGTCTTTGTGCGGCTCGCCAAGCAATGTGCTGATTAACCTAAATAATGTCCTAATGCAGCATCATTTGCTGTACAGAAACTCTCCTGCTAAAATAGTGTTAAGTAAACAAAGCAGGCCAAAATCCCTTTACAAAAGCTGGGCTCCCCAAGGTCAGTCCAGGAGTATGCCAGGAGACAGCCCCTTGAAGCGGCTGCCGCTCCGAGCTGTTGTGCCGGACGGAGTATGCGGCCCTCATTTTCCTGCTAATGGGATGAGGCAGCTGGTCCTTCGGGATTAGCAAGCAGCCAGCTAATGCATTTGGATTCGAGCAGCTGCTTGTCCCAAATACACATAATTGAGCTTAATGTGCTGGAGCCTGGCTTCAAAGACTTTTCTTGGGACAGCAAATTCCCCCACCCAAAACTCTGAAAGTGAGGAGAAGAAAGGGGCTGTGCAGGCTTGTCATTATTAATGGTTTCGGAAGTGCATGGTTGTGGTATTTTCAGAGTGGCACAACGATTCACAGAAATTGTGCACAGGAATGGGGCAGCAAAAGGGTAGCAGCGCATGCTCGACCCAAATTGCTGGTAAAACTTTCCATAAAGAGCCCTTTAGCAGCGTACAGCGGTTCATGCCATCGGTGCCGGAGTGAGTCATCGCTGCCTGGGACTCCTTCCAGCACCGTCTCCCTCCGCGGGAGCCAGTCCAGCGCGAGTTAAAAATGTTCATGGACATGGGAGGACATTAAAGCTACAGCTGCGCCTTGGCTTCAGCTGAAAAGCTGGCATGCGAAACGCCTGCTGCGGGTGCCTCCCCTGGGCACTGGGCGCGCCGGATGCTTTCCCGCTCCCGGCCTGGGGCTGAATGCGCTTTAGGACTCAGTCCTGGGCCAGTCCAGGCAGAAATAGGCCCCCAGCACGCTCTGGACAGCACCACTGCTGCGCGGCACACTTGAATCGAGAGCGGCCGAGCATCCTTTCCGTGTTGCGTCCCTGTGCCCACCCCCCCAACGCGTGGCTTCCTGCAGCCGCCGTAACTGTGCTCACTGGCCCTTTTGCACAAACACGAGCGTCTGTGCCTATATTCTTACAGAGAGCACATTCACAACAGTATGTTATCTTGAAGTATGCATTCGTAAAACACAGTTAATCCCAGTACGCCTGTTTAAAAATTCACTTTAGTCCTCAGTGGAAGCCCCCACTTGATGTCCTGGCCCTGCTGCTGCGTCTTGGGCGCCTGCCAGAGACATTTTGATCTCAAGAAGCCCCTCTGATCGACTCGCCGTGGCTTTATTGCCATGCATTGAATGTAAGGATTTTAATTCCTTCCCCAGCTAGTGTTCACTTTGTTGGAGGTCAAGAGGTATAAAGTCTTGTCGATACAGGAATAAATTAAACAATGTCTTTTCTACTGGTGCTTCTGAATGAGGAACCGAAGCTCCCCTGTTGCCAGCCAGCGGCAGCCCAGGAGCCCTGGTCCGTGGTGGAAGGGCTGCAGGCCAGTGTGGGGCTGCCGTTCGCTGTCCCTCGTAAGCCCCCGTGGCCGCGGATGCCACCTCCCCCTGTGCCGGGTGCCTGCTCCAAGGTCACCGTGAAGGCGCATCTCCTGCGTTCCCTTTCAGATTGAGATCCTGAATGCCGTGAGCAGCTCGGAGGATGTCAAGCCTCTGCCAAGCCTGCAGGGGGCGGGACCCATGAATTACGTGCCCACCAGCCCGGGAGCCTTGACCAAGCACACCTGCGCTATCTGTGGGGACAGGTCATCAGGTACTGGAGCCCCTCGTTCGCTCGGGAGGCGTGGAGGGGCTTGGCCGGGCAGGCCTGATACAAGCCCGGGACCTGTCCGCGGCCCGCGCGCGCCTGGCAACCGCTCCCCCAGTCAGTGCCCAGGGATGCTGCATGGCTGTGCGCACAGTGCGCGCTTGGGAGCCAGGGCTTAATGTGCAGATTCACGTTATCCACCCAAGGAAGGCCCGCATTGGCACTGCCCGACTGCGGTGCGCTGTTCCTGACTGCGGAACGACCCGAGACACGAAAGCCGCCCTGGTCAGCGGGTTGGCCGTGAACATCTGCCCCTGGAGTGGCTCAGTGCCCTGCCCTCGGCACCTCCCTTTCAGTCCCACGGCACCGGCTGCCTCGCGTGTGTCCTTGCGCCGCTCCCTCAGTTCTCCTCCCCGCAGATCACATTCTGCAGAAGGGCGGAATGGGACACGCGAGGCGGCTGCATCGGCTGTGCCACGCGGGCCACAGCCCAGGTTTCTGTGGTGCCCCTCCGTCCCCGGGCGGGGCGGTCTCTGCTTTTGTGCCCGTGGCTTTTAGCAAGGGCCCAACTGGATGTGACCCCCAGAGCCGCCGGTCCGATGCCACCCAGCTCCTTTTCCCACGCAAAACTGGCACGCTTTCAGGTTCCCCGGGGCCTGACATGGACTGGCACGCCAGGAGGAGTGAGGAAGCGGTTTCGCCAATGGCTTGTTGGGCTCTTCAGCAAGCAGGTCCTTGTCCACTGGAAATGCATCCTCCAGGCTGTCCCCCCACCTCAGGAGAACCTGAATCCACCCTTATCTTGTCCCCCACAAATGGGAAAAGAAGGACAAGATGGTAATAGATGGAGGGACCAACTTTGCTTGGGGAAACGGCGGGGGCAGGAGGACCAGCTCCCTTCCTGCCGGCAGCGTTTCCTGTTCCGCTTTCAGCCACTTTCCTTCGGGGGCTGCTAACCATTCCCGCCACCGGCACCTGTAGCTCTGAGCGCGGAGCGAATACAGGGCGTCCTTTCGCACAAAGCGTTTTTCAGCTTGTGCACTTCACTGCTGGAAGCCGGCTTGGCCCTGAGCGGTTTGGCAGGCAAGGCCAGTGGCTGCGGGTGGAGACCAAGGCCCTGGAGCAAAGCTACCTGCAAGGGGCCGGTGGTGCCTTCTGCAGGTAGGCGCCTGGGCCTCGTAGTGCGAGCCCGGAAGGAGATGCCTCTGGCTGCAGGACCGCTGCGGCTCCCGCCTCCCGCAGCAGCCCGTGCGCTCGCCTCGGCCGGGCGTGCATGCTGGCTTGTCTCCGCCGCAGGGAAGCACTACGGCGTGTACAGCTGCGAGGGCTGCAAGGGCTTCTTCAAGCGCACGATCCGGAAGGACCTGCTCTACACCTGCCGCGACAACAAGGCCTGCCTGATCGACAAGCGCCAGCGGAACCGCTGCCAGTACTGCCGCTACCAGAAGTGCCTGGCGATGGGCATGAAGAGGGAAGGTACCTTCTGCGGCGCCCGCCCGCTGCCCTCCCACCTGTGGCCCTGCGGCTCCGCGCTTAGCATTCGAAAAGCTCGGTGGTGAGAGCAGATGGGCAGAAGGACCCGACCCCAGAGCCTCGGCCCGGCCGGCCCGGTCTTCCCCTCACCCCGAGGAGGCTCTGGCAGGCCTCGGCAGTGTCCGGCGCAGTGGGAGTGCTCCAGTCCCAGTCCTGTCCTGATTCCTCTCCCTTTTGGTTTGCCGAAGTTTTTTTCTGAAAGCCACAAAAACATGTACCTGGCAGTGGAGTTTTTCCCCCAGTCCCGAAAATTTCTCAGAGGTGTTTGCAGTTATTTTCCTCATCTTGCAAAAGTCAGGAATCCATTTTTTTTAATATGAACACATCTGGGCGATTTTCTGGGTCTGCAAGTTTAATTTTAGAAAGGTTGGTGGACCAGTGGTGCTGCTTGGGTGCTGGTGGGATAGAGCCGCTGGCGGATCGGAACCTCTCGCTTAACAGCGATTGTGGCACTCGGATGCCGCCAGGTGCGCCGCCCCTCCACCGGGACCATCCAACAAATGCAATCGTGCGAGCTCAAGCCAACGCGCTGAACTTACGCTTGCAGCTGCCTCTCTCTGCGTGTGCCTCACTGCAGTGCTCAGTGCGCATTCGGTGCACGAGTTGCGCACACGACCTCTGCACAAAATGCACGCTGTTCTAATGGTCCGGGAAAGGCCCTGCACGAGAGCAGCTTGAAGTCGGAGAGGGAGCAAGTCCGAGGCAGAGCGGAAGGTTACTCTTGGCAGAGGGGACCAGGGACCCGATGGGAGCGGGAGAGCGGCGAGGGGGCCGCTCCGGGGGGCAGGGGTGGCGCGCCCGAGCCCTGACGTCTGGCGTGTTTTTGTGCGCAGCGGTTCAGGAGGAGAGGCAGAGAAGCAGAGACCGGAGCGAGAATGAACCCGAGTCTGCGAGCAGCAGTGGCGGCGGCGGCGAAGACATGTCTGTGGAGAGGATTCTGGAGGCTGAAATGGCTGTCGAACCCAAAACGGACCCGTATGGCGGCACCACTGCGGACTCGGTAGGTGGCTGCCCGAGAGGGGAATTAACTTAGACGGTTGGCACCGGACGGGAATGCCGCGAGGACACACTCTGGTGTCAAGCCCACATGGCACTGGTGCTCAGGGTGCCTTCCTTCCGCCCAGACGTGGCGCCCCCTGAGAAGGCCCGCCTGCAGCGCAGCTCTGTCTCCGGAGACCGAGGCTGCCTCTGGGCCTTGGAGAGCTGCTTTGCATGGTCATCCACGGTGCCAGACGAGGACGGATTCCTGTTCTTGTCGTGTCCTTCCAAGTCAGCAAATGAGCAGGCGGACACGACAGTCCAAGTTAGGCCCCTTTGGGCGCATGCCCTGAGGACCTGTAAGTCTAACGCAGAATCTTAACCAGCAGCGTTGAGAACTTCGGGTGGGCAGAAATGCGACTTTATTCCCACAGAAGGGATATGAGATGGGCACTGTGACATCAGGTTGATGTGATTCCTCCTCCTTTCCGTTGAGGATCCCGTGGTGCCTCAACATTCTGCAAATTCCCTTTTTCACTAAAGGTGAAAAATTTGGGACAAAAATGTTGGCATATTCCACATGAAATAATGTGATTGTATCAATCTCAACTCTTAATATCTGTGGTCTGTCCCTGGTTTTGGTTAAACTTAAACTACCTTGTTATGCTTTGTTAGAGACTTCCTTTATTTAATCTGGACACATCTGGACAGCAGCGGAAGGTTTTCCATTGCAGGACCTTTATTGGCGGGAGAACTTCCCTGTTTTATGCTATTTTTAGCTCCGGTGCTGCAGCATATGATGGGGAGATATTGCCGGTTATCTAGGTAGCTGGTGCAGACGGTTGTCCACAGGCCTCCACATCTGTGCCAGAGTCCACATCTGTAGCATGGGAATGACAGGCGTTAAACCTGAATTTGGCAGCTGTTTTTAACTGTGGGGACCCCAGACTTTCCTGCTGGTGTTCCTTGGAATGCAGAGTTGTTTTCCTTGATCCTGTCATTTTTGGGTCATTGTAAAAAACCTGACAAAGATCAATGCACTTGCAACTTAGGTCAAATAATTTGTACATTTCACAAGTTGGATAAAAGTGCTTGAGCTGCGAAACATAGAAACAGAGCAAGTCTGAAGGGGTCTCCCGGGCCATCTAGTCTGACCCCCCGGCTCCAGCCGGCTCTGCTCACAACACGACGGAAGGCAGCTCTGAGCGAAAGAAGGCAGCTCTGAGCTGTGACCTCTTGGCAGGAGGAAAACTGAAGATACTTGCTTGTTTCATCACTTGCGATCTGTTGGTTGCCTTCAGTCTGGGTAACTTCAAGGAGATCTCACATCCTCTAATATCATCATTAGGATGCGACTAATGCAAATGGTTCTTTCTGCAGTGCTTCTTTTCTGTTCTGGTTCTGCTCCCAGAGCCTCGATATTTCCAGAAAGGTCTGGTGCTTTTTGCTCTTGTTTGGCACTTGCAGGCACACAAATAGTGGACTTCTGAAGCTCTGAGGACCTGGAGGTGGGATGTTTAGGGTTGGAACAAAGTTACAGATTCCAACGCGTGCAGGATCTGGCCACCAATTTTGTCCTGAGCCCAATTCACGGTGTTGGTGTGGGCCTTTAACTTTGCAGCCCAAATACTAGAAGCAGCTCCTATGGCGATTATTCTGTGCATCCCATCTGTAAAACAAGAGTATTCTGACATAAATGCAAGAATGGCTTTGGAACATTGTGCCCCCTTCAGTGCCAGGCTGTAAACTATACGGGCATTTGAAATGTTCTTTCATCTGGCTGGAATATTTTCTATGCCTTTCAATATTACTGTATTGAAGTTGCTTAAAAAGTTTTCTGCAGTTCTTACTATATCAACTTACGCTGTGCATCTGATTTTTCTGTGGGTAAATTATCCTCAGATTCACTTTTGGAGGGCTTGTAAAAATTAGCATGTAGTAGGAAGTGTGAAAGCTTGGATTTTATTGGTTACTTTTTTATTTGGGGCATTTCTATCCCATCCTAGACAGGCATCTCCAGTTTTGGGGTTGATGCCGACGTACAATTTGCTTTGCTGGTGCACCTGCTGCAGCGCACGCCCCAGAGTTCTCGCAGCATGCCAGGGCACGATGTCAAACGGCCAGGCATCCCCCCGCAGGTCCTTTGAGCCACGTTGCCTCTGCGTACACAGGAACCTTGCAAGGCAACGCACAGCGCTAATGCTCATTCCGAGGTTTTGCATCAAGGGGCCGTACCTACAGAAACACCCGAGGTGGCGGTTGCTGATCCCGCCAGCTGACATTCCTGTTTCCTCTTAGACGAGTGATCCCGTCACCAATATATGCCACGCGGCTGATAAGCAGCTTTTCACACTGGTGGAGTGGGCCAAGCGGATTCCACACTTCTCGGACTTAACACTGGAAGACCAGGTTATCCTCCTCCGAGCAGGTAACGGAGATTTGGGCCAGGCGCCTCTCGCTGCCCCAGTGGGCTCAAATGCCAGTGCATATTTGCATCAGGAAGTAATCCTGAGACCACTTGGCCTGGTGCCGCCTTTGCTGGCTCATGGCGTTTCAGAGCGAAGGCCGCAGTCGGCACAGTCCAGAGTCCACGCTTTTTATTGTGCGAGGGCTCACTGAAAACCAGGCGGGGCAGTTTTGTGAAAAGCGCTACCCTTGGTGAAAAAGGCAGTCTGGCTGGGAGCGTGCGAGGCTGCGGAGTGGAGGAGAAAGCGGTGTGTCTTTAGAGAGGGGCTCCTGGATTCCCTTCATCGTGTTGCCAGGCGGCCGAGGCGGCGTTCTCAGAGGGAGGGGAAGGCTTGCTGATTCCCTCGGAAGCTGGACCGTGCGGCTCTGATGCGCTGGTTCCGGTGGCCATGAGGCCGGGGGCCCTGTGAGGAGCCCTGTGCCCCCGGCTGGGGGTGGGACGGCCCCCACAGTGCGCAGCGCTAGTGGCATTGTGCGCCTCTGTGTCACGCAGCCAGGCAGGAGGGGGGCCGTCTGCACGGGCACCGCAGGGTCTCGGTGACGCTTGCATGGTTCCCCACGGTGGGCCGCAAGCAACACGGGAGGCTGCTTGTGCCCTGCCCTGCTCCCGAGGGTCTTCTCGGCAGCGCCCACGTCCCGAACCGGATGTGCTCCTGCAGCTGCCGCACGAGGCCGTGATCTCTAATTCCCGGAGCGGGCGAACGTCACCCTGCGCCTTGTGCTCGTTTAAATGGCAGTGAAGTAGCTGCTGCGAGAAGCAGTGAACTGCACGGGAGAAGTTGCTTGGAGTTGAAGATCGCAAGCTGACTCTGGGTCAGCGATGAGACGAGGCTGCAAAAGGGGCGAATGTTGCTCTGGGCTGCACTGGGGGAGGTCTCCCTCCCAGACCCCGTGAAGCGCCAGTTCCCCCGGCTCAGCACCGGTCGGCCTCGCCTGGACTCCTGCGCCCAGGTCTGGGCACCAGTTGAAGCAAGAGGCGGGAAAGCCGGGAAGGGTGCCGAGGGGCCAAGGGGGCTGATCCGGGGGCCAGACACGCCGCCCGGTGAGGAGCACTGGGCGTGCTTGGAAGGCTGGGGGAGAGAGGAGGGCCCCGGGCGGGTGCCTGGAGGCCTGTCACAGAACGGAGGGTCAGGATCTCTCCGCCATCATCGCAGAGTGCGGGACACAGAGCGATGGGCCCGAGCTCAGGAAGCCAGGTCCCGGCCGGCCAGCAGGGAGAACTTCCTGGCTGCTGGTGCAGTACGGCAGCGGGGCCAAGGACCTGGGAGGTGGTGGGCTCCCCCTGCTGGAGGCCGTCCAGGGGCAGCCGCCCGAGAGGGATGCTTTGGCCTGGAGTCCTGCAGGAGGCGAGTCTTGGCTCCAGTGCTGCTCTTCCATGGCCCTTTGGTCTCGCACGCTGTGAGATCTGCAAAGATGTGGGCCATCTGCATGCTTGTGCAGCCTCCCCCCCGCCCCCCAGTGAGGCGAGGTCCTCTCATGCTTAGCAATTGCCTGCTCAGCGGCACCCTGGCTTTGGCAAGAGCTGCCCACCTTTTCCAGTAGGATTAATGTGCCTTGAACGGCTGCAATGAGTCCAGCGCCTGCTGGGGCGGGGACGGGCGTGAGATCCAGATCCTGGCCTCTTTGCAAAGCACCACCCCAGTCCGCATAACCAGGCCCAGGAGATCTGTATCTCCTCTGTGAGCGGCTTAGGCGAAAAGCACCCCTCGGCCTTTGCGTGGCGGGAAACCGTCTGGACCTAAGCGACCCACCTCCTCGCTCACGGGTGCCCCCCCTGCTGCTTCGTGCCCCAGGACTGAGGCTGCCCTCGCTCGGCCTCCTCCGGGCACCCGCTCCGCGTGTCAGCGCCTCCTCGTTCAAGGGAAAGGCTGACATGCTCGCAGCGGGAGCGAGCGCCTCCTGGTCGCCAGCCCTGCTTTGCACGCACTGGTGGAATGAGTCCCCTCAGCTCTCCTCCAAGGAGCCAGCGTAGCAGTGTGCGGGCCTCCTCTTCTCCATTTTACCCTCACAACAACCCTGTGAGGTAGGTGAGGTTGCACGTTGGTGACCGTCACTCAGTGGTTTTCATAGCCGAGCTGCTCAAGAGCCGGGGTGCGAGTCCCAGGCCAGTGCTGTAACCGCTGCACAACACCACACCACAGTGTGAGTCAATAGGTACACACCCATTTCTGAATGACCTATGGCTGTAGAATAAGGGGAGCTCACAGAGCTGTTGTGGAGAGGGAGGTTTCTACTGCTGAAGGACTCTGTGTTGCTCAAAGGCTTGCAGATTCTGATGCAAGCTCAGATTAGTCCCCGATGAGCAGCAAGACCTGCAGGAAAGTCCCTTCAAACTCTTCCCGTGGGAAACGAGCAGACGGCGTCCATCTTCTCTTCCAGGCTGGAACGAATTGCTGATTGCCTCTTTTTCCCATCGCTCAGTTTCCGTGCGGGACGGCATCCTCTTGGCCACTGGCCTGCATGTGCAGCGGAGCAGCGCCCACAGCGCCGGCGTGGGCTCCATTTTCGACAGGCATGTTTCGGCTTCCCACGTGGACCTTCCTGCTGGGAGTGTCGGTGCAACGAAAAGCTCCTCTGGGGAGGGGAACCCTTGAAACACCGGGGGGAAGTGGCGCCTGTCCGGGGGGGCTGGCGGCAAGCGGGCAGGGAGCATCTCCCTGCTCGGCTGCAGGCCCCCCCGTGCCCCTTCTCGCCCGCAAGGCGGCTTCCAGGCTCACTCGCCCAGCCTGATCGCGCGCAGCGGCCTTCTGTGCTCGGGGGCTGCCCACCCTTGGCCTCCTCCCAGGTTGGCATCCGGGCTGCTTTGGGGGCACCGGAGCCCTGCTCATGGCCAGCTCTGCAAGCGAAGGCCTGTGTGGTGCCGTGGCCAAGAGCACGGGGCAGGGACATGGGCGGTCCGGGTTCAGGAGGAGCCGGCTGGGTGGCTCTGGGCCAGTCACGGACTCTCAGCCCGGCCTACCTCCCTAGACTGTTGTTGTGGGGATAAGCTGGAGAGCAGCAGGAGGAGAAGGATGCCAGCCGCTCTGAGGCCATGAAAGAAAGAAAGAAAGAAAGAAAGAAAGAAAGAAAGAAAGAAAGAAAAAGAAAGAAGGGAGGGAGGGAGGGAGGGAGGGAGGGAGGGAGGGAGGGGGATATAAATCTAAATAAATAAATGTGAAGACACCTTTTGGTCTATCTTCAAAATAAATGCCCCGTGAAAAGCAACAGGGCCACCGGTTATTGTATTCTAGTCTGCCTTTCCTCCCTTTGCTAGGGCCTGGGAGTGGCTGGCAGAGTGTTCCTCCTCTCCTTTTCATCCTCACAACGACAACCCTGTGTGGTAGGCTGGCCTGAATGTGCGGCTTTCCCACGGGCAGCAGTGGGCGCCATGGTTGTGCGGCGACAAGAACCCGGGCCGCACTCTCACACTGGTGCCATTTCTATGGAAACGAAGGGGCGGGCGGGTTCCACTCACTCTGAGGGCTCAAAAGGTTTCATTCAGCCTTACATGGCCATAATCATTTTTCATTTAAGTAATTATACTGCGAATATTTCATCATTTTAAAAACATATGTCTGGAAAAGCATTTTGACACTATTTAACGATCAGTTAAACAAGGAATTTATTTTTCTTCCACAACATGGAAGATAAAACAGTGCCCTGTAGAAAACATATACTTAATTTGTTATATTATCTCGCACCACAAGCCGCTCCCTCTGCATCCGTGGGCGTAAGGTGCTCCTGCCCTGCTTGGTACGGCCAGACTTCCCTGGGGTGAGAAAAGATGGGGGCGAATGCGGGGCGGCAGGATAGGAGGAAGGGGATGTGTGCCTGTAAAAGGCGAGCGGATGCCACGGGGCTGCCCCTGGCTGAGCCCCCCGTTGCCCCTGTCTCCGGGTACAGGGTCCTCACGGAGCTGGTCTCCAAAATGAAAGATATGCAGATGGACAAATCGGAGCTGGGCTGCCTGCGAGCCATCGTCCTGTTCAACCCAGGTAAGCCCCAGCGGCTGCGGAAGACGGGTCCCGACCGCAGTCCTGATGCTGCGCCCCGGGAGCGGCTGGCCCCGCGTCTGCCGAGCAGCCCGCTTGCAGGCCCCTCGTGGACAGCTTCTGTGGACGGCCAGACTTCCCCGCACGCACCTGGGTGGCCCCGAGTTGGTTGCGTGGCTGCCGGAAGCAGGGGCAGGAAAGCCCTGAGGCGTGGCTCGGAGGGAGGGGACCCGGACAGTGCGTGGAGGAGAACCCCTGGCGGCACGCAAGGCGGTTGGATTCAGCGCCAGGCCCCTCTTGGTGCAGGGGGCTCCTTGCAGGTAGCGTGTCTCAGCCAGGGAAGGAATTTCTCATGGGAACCAGACCTTCTTCAGGGAGAAGCCTGGGCCGAGCGGGCAACTCCTCCGCCCTTCCTCCGCTGCATCAGCGGTTTGCCACCTCCGCTAAGCAGCTGCTCTGCTTTGCTTCTGTCCTTCTTTGAGCTTAGGAGGGTCTTTTCTGTTCTTCACATCCTTTGCCAACCTCAGCTCATTCTGCGCTCGTCCTCCGAGCAGCACCCCAGCGCTTCTGGACCGCTTGCTGCCGCATGCCTTTCGTGACCTGTGCCCCTCCGCTTCTTTGACGGGCCCTTTTAATGTTCAGATAATCGCCGTGCTTCTCGCGCAGCCCCCGCGGTTTCTTCCATCCCTCCGCTCTTACCCTCACCTGGGTTGTCCCTGACTGCACCTTTTGGCCCTTCCACCCAGTTCTCAGCTTCCAGCGTGCAGTGACGGTCCCTGGGGCGCCGAATTGGTTCTGCGCCCGCCGGCCGGCGATGGGCTACCGAGTGCAGTTTCCACCCCTGCTCTCTCCCCTCCAGATGCCAAGGGCCTGTCCAGCCCGTCAGAGGTAGAGTCCCTCCGGGAGAAAGTTTACGCTGCCTTGGAGGCCTATACCAAGCAGAAGTATCCGGAGCAACCCGGCAGGTAAATGGATCTGCTCGGTGGCAGGGGGCGCCTGGAGGTGCGGAGCAGCGCTGGAGGCGGGGCTGGTGCGCCCGGCCCGTGGCTGCAGAGGGCTTGCGGCAGCTGAGTCGGAGCAATCCGGAGGAAGAGCGATGCCGAAACAGGATGAGCCGCGGTCTTTATTTTTCAGATCCTTCTGTCCCAGGCAGCACCGCTTGCCGTTCATTTAGCTCAGGACTACCAAACCTTGTTGGGATCCTTAAAGCAACCCTGTGAGGGAGGGGAGACTGAAAGTGGCTGAAGTGAGCTTGCTAGGCCGGCTTGGCCCAGGTCCCCTTGGTCAAGAGCAGCACTCCAGCCATGCCATTTCGCAGAGCCGGGTGGTGGGGCTGTTCAGACGCCCACGAGCCCGTCTCTGAAGCAAGCACTGCCCATCTGTCCTTACGAACAGGCGGGCCCTGTGCATCCTTGCGGGGCTGCACTTATCCCCATTTCCCTCCAGGAAAGAGATCGCGGCAAGGCTTGCCGTGCTTGCGCGGGACACTAGATTCTGCACAGGAAGCGGAACCTCCATGAGGATGCCGACCAGCGCTCCATATCTGCACTTTTGCTGTGGACGCTTTGCTCCAGACTGGCTTTAGCTACGCCACAGTCACCAGCCTCCTTGTAGGAATTCGGTGCCCTTTTGCCTCTGGCAGAGCCAACAGCCCCAGGGCTGAACTTTCAGGGAGGCGAGCAGGGAGGGTGGAGCTGCTCGGGGGATTCCTGCAGGGGGCACCCCCAGGCTGGGCCAGCGCACCCTTCCTCTGCCGCAGAGCTTCTTCCTTGCCCGATCCTGCCATCTGCTGGTGCATCGCAGGAGGGCTGCAAATGGAAAACTGTGCTTGGTCGGTGTTGGCCAGGCAATCCCCTCCTGAAGCAGCACCGGAGACGCCTGGCTTTTCCTGGGTGCCTGCAGCTGTGGAGCAACGGCCTTGCCAAGCTCGCTGTTACTTTCTCAAGCAGGGTTGAACTTTCCTGTGATGTCGACCAGCGCACCGGGTGGTGTGGGGCAGGGGGCGGGCGACCATGTTGGTTTTCCCCCTTAATGGCAAAGCCTTTCAGGCTTCTTGTGATGTGTGGTCCCTGGGTCAGGGAACAAACTCCGTGCAAGCAATTTTGTGCGGGAAGAGATGGCTCCTTTTATTGGTTTACTTCTTTAAGGAATGCTTTAAGCGGATTATTGCTTTTCAAAGCACCAGTGTCCACAAAACAATGTGCAATAAAATCATGATGTAAAAAAGAGCACATCAGGGTTTAAAAACAAGCCTCTGCTTCCACGTCGCAAAGGGGCTCAGAGAACCGGCCACAGTTTGCAAGCAGGCAGGTTCCTTTCTGAGATGCTTTGCAGAAATGGGATTCATCGGCCTTGTTAGCACCGGACATATGCAAGGTGCTCAACGCAGTGGACGCACAACATATTTTGACTGGGGCACAAAAGCGAGCACGGCCGAGCCTGCACTTGTGGGTTGCACGAGACGCCCCCTCCCTGCACTGGCTCTTGGGAGAAGTGTGGGCCGTGCGCGGGGCGTGAGGCTGCCTGAGCGAGTCCAGGGCCCACAGCAGTGGCCTGCTCTCCCCTGCTGAGCCGTCTCCCTCCCGCTCTCTCCAGCCGGAGCGGGGACTGCGGGCAACTGGCACCTGCCCCGCCTGGCCTGGCCTGGCCTGGCCTGAGATGCAGCTGCACTCCCGGAATTCGGCCGCAGCAGCCCTTCTGCCCTTCTGCTCCCCGCAGGTTCGCCAAGCTGCTGCTGCGGCTGCCTGCCCTGCGCTCCATCGGGCTGAAGTGCCTGGAGCACCTCTTCTTCTTCAAGCTCATCGGGGACACCCCCATCGACACCTTCCTCATGGAGATGCTGGAGGCGCCCCTGCAGATCACGTGACCGGCGGGATGCTGGCGGGATGCCCGGCGCAGAGGGCCTCCGCCTGGGGCACTGCTGTCCCCCTCGGCCGCGCTTTTTCCTCCTCCCGTCCTTCCGCACGGGATAGTCCAGGGCTCTGCTGACGACTCGCTTCTGGAGGGGGGGATTCTGCGCCGGTGCGTAATTGTTAGTTTGCCCCCACCTGGCAGAGAAGGGGGGCGAGGCGTCCTTGTAGCTGGTCAGAAAAAAAAGTGCCACCTCTATAAATAATTGAGCTTAAATTATTTTTTCACTTTCAAATAAAATAATATATAAGCGATCGGCGCAGAGTTCCTGTTGCTTCTTTTGGGGTCCCTTCTGACAGGACATTCTGGGGAGCAAGTTTGGGAGCAGGCGAGGAGCTCATCGCTTGCTCCTCTGTCGCCTGCATGCCTCTCGCGCCCGCCTAGCGGTGTGTCCGTGGCCTTGCTCTGCTCCAGGTGCGTACAGGTAGCTGCGCATCTCTGTGGCGCCACCACGGCCCAGGCACATGCACTGAGTTTGCTACCAAACCGACAGGACTCCAGGGTAGGAGTTTTTCAAAAAGGGAAAGCCTTGTATTTCTAGGAGGAATATCAGTTAATGCTTGTAAACACAAGCTGCCATAAATCTAATTTTATATCATTACGGAAAACATATTTTAAATTATTTACTTGTTCAGTGCAAGCAGATGAGCCAAATGCGATTATTTTGTATACGCTTCCTAAGTCTCCTTGTTTTGTTCTTTTATTTGTTTTAATGGCCGTGCCGTGCCGTGCAATGAAACGGGCGAAGTTGTGGGTGTGCTGGCAGGGCTGCGGGCAGGTGGTGTCTGCACTGCATGCGCCCATCCTCTTCCTGGTCCATACAACAACCTTCTCCTTCCTGTCCGGCCCCGTCAAGCCTGGCAACAGTGCTGAGTAAGATGGAGGGCCTTGTGCGGATCTTGCCCTGGTGGGGTTCCAGCCCTTGGACTTGGAGCCCCCTGGGCAAGGCACAGGGCCCCCCTCCAGGGAGGCTTGGGGGTCCCCTGGCCATTTGGAGAGCTGCTGCCTGGCGCCCCCCATAACCTCGGGCCCTAAGGACGTGGCAAGGAGAGAGGCGGCCCAGGCTGCTGTCAGCCACCCTGCTAGCCACACGTGGCTCGCCATGGAGCAGAGAGGGGGCCCAAGCGCAGAGAGGCGGGGTCTCCAGCCGCCAGCCGGCTGGAAGCGGCGACTTCGTGTGGGCTCTCTGACCCTCGAGGGTTGTGGGTGAAGGTGCCGGCCCCGCGGCGGCTGCGGGAGATGGAGCGCCAGCGGAACAGGCTCCCTGGGAAGCGTGGCTCGGCCTTCCCCATGAAGTGCCCTCGACGCACCCGGCAGCAGCCGTCTGTCTCCCGGGGCTGCTGCATCCGCCTCGCAGGCACAGCCCCAAGGAGTGGGCAGCCGCGGGTCAGAGCGGCCCGCCTGCTGGGTCCTGCTGACCTTAAAACCTTACGGCT
Source organism: Varanus komodoensis (assembly GCF_004798865.1). Classification (NCBI taxonomy): domain Eukaryota; kingdom Metazoa; phylum Chordata; class Lepidosauria; order Squamata; family Varanidae; genus Varanus; species Varanus komodoensis. The sequence continues at coordinate 470,646 of NW_025335855.1, forward strand.
GGGGGACAAAGTGCTAGGGAAGATGCAGTGCTCATGGGACGACTTACATCAAGACAATTTGAACTTTGAAACAAAAATTGAGAGCAGAGAATCGGAATTAGGAGCTGACTTGCAAGGAGACGGTACAAAGCAACTTCCAGGAGGCGCTATCAGCCACTGGTGCAAAATCGTTGGACGACCATGTTTGCGAATGGCGCAAAGCTACCGCAATCCGCGGAACTGCCAAACCTGGTTCTGTTGTGCATCTTGGAAGCAAACCGTGCATTTCATCTCGTAAGGTCTTGCGCTGCAGCTTCTGGCATGCAGACCGAGCCACCCTTTCCCCCTCCTGCAAGGGCCAGGTTACCTGCCACCTGGGAACGGAGGACTCTGCCCGAAGTTACTTCCCCAGTCGAATGAAAACAGAAGGCCTCTCGATTCTCGGCATCAGGCTTCCCCTTGCTCAGCAAACCGGAGGCAGATGCCGCAAGAGTGAGAAATTAAGCTGCAGTATCCTTTGAAAGATACATGTATCTTTCTGAATCCAGTGCTGGCAAATATTTTGACTATGGGTGCATGTGCTTAATTTGTGTTACATTGTTATTTCTGTTTTTGCAATATGTTCAATTACTAGTGGGTTGGACCTGGCTTTAGCCATATTAGAGAGGCCCACTGAATCTGTGGGGCTAAAGGGAGGCGTGGCTAAGTCAGCACGGCCAAGCGGGATCCGGCCCCAAGGCCTGGTGCGCGCCGTTGCAACAGCAGGAAGAAACCGCTGCGGCTGGCCAGCGCCACGGTGCGCGCAGCCACATCGCCCTCATCGCTTCAGCCAGCCGTTTGCGGCGTCCACCGGACACGGCCGGTGTGGCTTCTTTGGCGTGGGCAGCAGCCCTCAAAGAATCCACTGGCTGTCGTAAATTATCGGAGGCTACGGGGCTCCGCTCCCAAGTGAGCCATGCTTCCCCGCCGCCCCAGTGAGGGTTCCTGGGGAAGTCCAGCCGGCATTCACCTGGCATCACGGCGTGCTGACGGGGTGGGTCTGGTCACTCTGGGGAGACCTGCAGGAAGGAGTTCCTCCGGCACCCACCAGGGGGCACCCGATGCCGTGCCTTTCCCTGGGACCCCTCAGGGGCGTGGAGACCGAGCTGACTGGGCACCGCGAGACAAACCCTCCTCCCCGACTCGGGATGCAGCCCGAGACAGAAATGGGGGATGCGCAGCCCTCCGGACGGGGGACCACAGCAGCTGGCACACCTCATCCCGGGCCCTTTTGGCTCAGGCTGATGGGAGTTGTAGGCCAACGGCACATGCGGCCCAGCCCTGATCTAGCTCCACCTCTGTGCCCCTGTGAGCCCAGCACTGGCGCCCCCTAAGGTGTCAGGAAAGACCCGCCACCTGGGATGCCAAAGGCGGGGCCCGGGCCCTTTGCAGCAGAGCACGCGCTCGGGGGGGGGGGGGCTCCCTGCAGTCTTTTGCCTGTCCCCCTTGCTGCCGCCATGCTTGCTCAGAGCACCCACGGCGGAGAGGGGGTTTGCCCACGGCCGTCGCAGGTGTGGAAACGGCCCAGCTGGGCTCTTGCTCCAGGCGCAGGGCGTTCTGCCGGCCCCACACGCGGGGGAGGCACGGAGCGGTGGGCGCGTCCAGGAAAACCCAGCGCAGCACCGCCGTTGCGCCGAAGGACTTGGGCTTTTATATCCGTTTTAATCTGTTGTTATTCATTCGCATGCCTGCATAACCCATCGCTAAAAATCATGCAGTATAAAAACACAGGCATGAAATCTGAAACCATTCAAATGTCACCAGAATAAATCCGGGGAGCAGCAACTGGGCAAGGAAAGTTCGCACGCACTAAAAGCCCGAAAGCCGCGGGAAAGGAGAGGGCAGGGGCCTGCGCACGCCTGTGAGAACGGACGCACGCGGGCGGGCGGGCCAAGGGCCACGCAGCTTTGGGTAAGGAGCGAGCGTCTGGCTGCTGCCGAAGACGGCAGCTCCTTCTCTCGCAGTCCCGAGGGCTCGTCCTCCGTGGGGCCCTCTTCGCCCCTCAGCCCCTTCCCCGAGGCTCGGCTCGGCTCGGCTCGGGCTTCCCCGGGGTGGCACCGCGGGAGGCAGGCGGCTTTGGTGGGAAGGCAGCGTGCGTGGCATGCGGTGAGGAAGACCACCGACCCGTGTGCGAAGGTCGCTTTCTCTGAGCCACCGACGCCAGCAATAGGCCGGTCCTGCCGTCCGCTTCCTCGGGCGCCGGTGGCGGCGGGCCGCCCTCTGCGGAGTCGGCGCGGGGCCCGGCGGGCCGGCTAAACCAGCTTGCGCGCCGCTTCAAGGCAGCCCAGATCCTCACAGCTGCGCCCGGCGACGGGGCTGCAAGTTGCGCTCGCTGCGCCCGGTGCTGGCGCTTCGGGGGCGGGGCGGGGCGGGGCGGGGGGGCCTTGTGGCTCCGCGTTCTTTCCGTTGACAACCGAGGAGGGGCCGGGCGAGGGTCCCTAAGGTGCCTTTCCCTCCCGGGAGAGGTCGAGGCGTGCGCGCCGCGACCCTGCGGAAACCGCCAGCCCCGCAGCCGCCCGGGCGGCCTGGCTCCGGCCGCACGCCTCCCGGGGGCGCGGGGCTTCGGTGGACCCGCTCCGGGCGGAAAGCGGGGGCTGCCCGGCCGCCCTCCGCGCACGCGGGCCGTGCAAGGCTGCCTGGTCCCGCCGCTTGCCCATCGCTCCGGGCCAGCTGCGCGGGGAAGGGCGGCTCGCGGGGCACGGCGGGCGCAGCCCGAGGCACACGCGTCCGGCCGGTTCCGACGCGACGTGCGGAGCGGGCCGAGAAGCGCACATCCGGAGGGCAGGCCGGAGCAAGGCGCCGCGCGGCTCCGTCTCTGCCAAAGCCGCCCGGGCTCCCCCTTGGTCGGCTCCCCTCCCACGCCACACGCGAACCGCCTGGAGGGGGCGCGTCCCCGGAGGGCGCGGGCCGGTGGCTGTTTCTGCTCCGAGGGGCTCCTGTCCAGGCAAGCAGCCGCGGCGCCCTGCCAGGCCGAGGTATAGAGGGCTCTCCCTCGCTGTGGCTCTGGATCGGGACCAGAGGCTGGGCCAGCGCGGCCCACGCGCCGCCCCTGGGAGAGCGCCGGCCGCGAATCGCCCGCGGAGGCTTGGAGGGGCGGCGGGCCGGGCTCCGCGCTGCGCTCCGGCTCGCCTCGTGTCCGGCGTTCGGCCCGGATCTACCCCAAGGTGCGCGCCTCCTCGCCCGTGGCAGGGCCACCTCGGACGCGTCTGCGCAGGCCGAGCTGTGCGGCGCAGCTTGGACCTACGGGGCGCCTTCCAGGGAGCCGGGCCTGGGAAAGCCCGCGCGGGGCGCCCGCAAGCGCTTCCTGCGCTCCGGGATGGGCTGCGCGACCCTGGCTGGGGCTCGCCCTGGGCGAGGCTGCGGCGCGTCGGGGGGCCCAAGGGAGCCTCGCAAGGGCCACGGCTGCCCAGGGAGCGCGGCTTGCGCGGGGCGTGGAAGGGGCCGGGGGCTTCTTTCGCGCCTTCGGTTCCCTGGCGAAGGCCCTGGGGGGCTGCTCTCGAGGGGACCGTCCAGACGGCAACCCCGGGTCGCCGTGGCCTGAGCGCTGCTTGCCGCAGAGACTGCGCCTGCCTCGGGCAAGGCCCCGCTCGCCGCTTCCTCCCAGCAACCCAGATAAATGTGCCGCGGCGGCGGGCGGGGACCGGTCACGGCTGCCCCTCCGCCCAATATCGCGCGTGCGGAAAGCGCCGCGAGAAGTTCCGTCGAGGAGCTGGAGCGCGCCCTAACCTTCGGTGGCACCGCGGCCCGCGGGCGCTGCCGCCCTGCCCTCCGCCGGGGGGCGGGATCCGCTGCCGTGCGAGGGGAGTTGCGCCACGCAGCCACGGCCACGGCGCCTGCCTGCCCGCTCGCCCAAGCACTGGCCGCCCGCGCGGCTGTGGAGGGCTGTGGGCCGAAGCCGGGCCGGGGCCGTCACCTCCCATGCGCTCGGCCGCGGGGGCTCTGGCGGCTCACCTGCTCTCGCTGCCCCTCCCGCTTGACGTGCAGGCGCGCCTCCGCCGCGGGGCCCTCGGGCGGCTCGCGTCCCTCGCAGGCGCGCGTTCACCGGCGGGGCTGGGGCTGGGGCTGGGGCGGGGCGGGGCGGGATGAGCCTCGCACGTGGGGAGGAAGCCTGCCTCCTCCAGCACGGGGGCTCGCCCGGCGGGGAGGGCGCATAGCCGCGCAGCCGGGCCAGAGGGCAGGACGGCCGGCCGCCGGCTCGGCGCGGGAAGCGCGGCATGCCCTCGCCGGCGGCTCGGCGGGGCCCGGCTCAGGGGCTTGCGGCGGGCACGGGGCGGCGATCGGTCCGGCGCGGCTGACCCCCGCCAGGCTTGGCGCGCCCCCGCCGCGGCTCCAGGCGAGCGCTGCCGCCCGAAGGCAGCCGCCTCCGCGAGCCCAGGTGAGTGAGTGCCGCGCCCTGCCCGCCGCCCAGTGCCCCGCCTTCCCCGGCGAGCCCCGCGCCCGGCCGTCCTCGGGCGCCTTTCCCGGTTCCGCGCGGCGTGCGCCCAGGGCGCACGGGAAGGCCAGGGCAGCGCCGCGCGAACCAGGGCGGGCGCGGGGCGGGCTTCGAGCGCTCGGCCTGCCCCGCCGCTGGCCCCTCGCCGCTGCTCCCAGCTTCGGCCCTGGGAACCGCGCACTCGCCCCGGGCGCCGGGCGGTCCGCCGCGCCTTTCGGGCTGCCACCGCTGGGCGGGAGCGGCGCTGACCCGTCTGGGGATCCCGGGGACAGACCGAGGCACCGCCGGGCTCCCGCGCCCTCACGCGACGGCGCCGCTCTCCTCCCGCTGTTTCCCAGCTGCGCCTCGGCGCGCCGACCCGCCCGCCGGCCGCGGGCCATGCTGGACGGCCCGAGAATGGAGGAGCGGCCGCCGCCCGCGCTGGAGACGCCGCCGCCGCCGCCGCGACCGGCCTCCTGCGCTCTGCTGGGTAAGTGCGAGGCGCGCCCGCGCAGTCCCTCCTCGGCCGGCCCGCTTCGGGGGCGCACCTGCGCCCGGCCCCTGCGGCTGCAAGCGGCCCCTCGGTGCAACCCAGTCCTTGGCCCAGTCGCCCGGCCCGCCTCCCCGCAGACCCCGGGAGGAGCAGTTTGGTGTGGGCGCGCTCGGCCCACGGGACCCTCGGCGTTCCCAGCCCCCAGGGCCCCAGTGGCTCCAGGGGAGAACCGGCAACGAGCAAAGCTGCCCGCTTCGGGGAAAATGTGTGTCCCGAACGCCTACAAGAAGGAACGGGGGACACGGGGAGGAGGCGAAGGAAAGGAAAGGAAAGGAAAGGAAAGGAAAGGAAAGGAAAGGAAAGGAAAGGAAAGGCAAGGCAAGGCAAGGCAAGGCAAGGCAAGGCAAGGCAAGGCGACGGGAGTGCGCGAGGGACGGCTGCTGTTGGCGCTGTTACCAAGAAAAGTTATGGGGGAAATCAGTATTTGTATGTCGGGACGCTCGGGAATCTCGCCACGCGTCCTCCGTCCTCGTCGGGAAGATCGAAGCACGAACCCCAGCTAGCAAAGACCTACATCGCATAACGTCATTTTAGGAATAACGGTTCTTGAACCCCAATGACGGAAAAGTGACTTTCGTTTCTGAAACGTGTCACATTTTCCTTTCTATTACGGTTAGGCTTTTTTTTTTGGCGGGGTGGGGGGAAGCTGTCGGCAACACAGACAAAAGTTAATTAAAATAGTTCGAATCGAAGTATTGAAACAGAGTTTACTCCGAAGTCCGGGCAATTCTCCACTAGAATTGTTGCAGATTATAAATGTTAAATGAATAAATTGTTGCAGATTATGAAATAATGAACGGCAGGTAATCCGGATCTGCGCGGCTTGGATCGCGGCCGCTTGCCGCGGGTGCCGCTGCGGCGCCCCCGGACCACCTTCCCGAACGCCCCCGTCTGCCCCAGCCCTGGCCCACACGGCCGCGCGAGGCTCCGGGCTCGCGTTCACACGGGACCGCAGGTGCAGGTGGACCTACGAAAATGTCCCGTTAAGACAAAAGTCTTTGGGGCCAGATCGCGGTCCTCCCCACCTGCCCCGCAGCGGAATTCCCGAGTCCGGAACGGCGTCCGCACGTTCTGTTTAGATGCGGGAGCGCCCCGGGACGCAGCGGGATTGATGCTTCGCTGGGGCCCCAACCCTCCCGCGGCGGTTCCTCGGCGCCAGCCCTGCCGCCTCCCCGGGAGTCGCCCCAGCCAGCCTTCCTCCTCCGGCCGGAGGGCCTAATCAGCTGCCCCGACCGGCGCGCACGGAGGCCCCCGCGGCTCGCGGACGCGCCTTCGCGGCCGTCTCGGGTGCGAGGCCCTCGGAGAGAACGGCTTGCGTGCGCCCGCCGCGAGGTTGCGGCGCCGCTCTGCTCCGGGGCGCGGGAGCGCTCGCGGCGCCGGCCGTCCTCCCGCCGGGCCGCTCTCCGAGGAGGGAGGAGCCGCCGGTGCCGGTGGCCGGGAGGCGGGCCGCCGCGAGAGGTCCCGGCGCGTGGAGGGCCTTGCGGGACTGGAGGGATGGGGCAGCCCCGCGCGCTGAGGCCTGCTCCGGCCGGCCCGCGGTGCCGAGAGGAGCGCGGGGCAGTGGTGGCGGCCCGTTCGGTCTTGGCGGCTCCGCGCCGGGACCCCGCTTGCGGCCGGGGGGGGGGGCGGGACCCGGGGCTGCCCGGGGCGGGGCGGGGGAACACGGGAGGGGTTGCCTCCCGCGGCGCGGACCTCCTTCCCGAGGGGAAGCCCGCCAGGGACGGTTCCCCGCACGGGAGCCCGTCTGTCGGAGGGCCGGGCGGGGGCGGCGCTGCCCGCGTCTCTCCCGGGCCAAGGCGCCAGTCCGCGCGGCGGCGTCGAGCAAGTCCGCCCGCCGGGGGCTGCCCGGGCCTCGCCGCCCCGCGGCCCCTGCCAGCGTCTGCGGCGGGGCGGGCGGGGGCCCGGTGTCCGCGGCGGAGGCTTGC